>NC_134358.1:104883128-105078128 GCF_048569485.1 Anomaloglossus baeobatrachus | reverse complement strand
CTTTTCATAGTTATATTTGCAAGGCTCCATTGCAAAATAATTTAGACTTTTAAACTCTGAACCGAGACATTATGAAAATGGGATTTTTCTGCCTAATCTCATGGCTACTTAAAGGTAAAACTCCTGTGCAGGTGTCACATTTACATTATCATCATCTGGTATGTAGGTATCTATCTCATATCTATCTATTTCTCTATCCATCTCACATTTATCTGTCTATTCATCCCATATCTCTCTCTTTCTCTCTTTATCCATTCCATATGTATTTATCCTATCTGTTTATCCATCCCACATTTATCTATCTATCTGTCTATCCCATATCTCTCTCTCTCTTTCTCATATCTAGCTCATATTTATCTATCTATCTATCCATCCATCCCACATTTATCTGTCTATCCCATATCTCTCTTTCTGTCATATCTATCTTATATTTATATATCTATCCATCCATCCCATATCTATCTATCTATCTATCTATCCATCCCATGTGTATCTATTTATCTACTAATCTATCCCCTACCTATCTATCTATCTATCTATCTATCTATTAAATCTATTTCATATCCTTCTATCTGTCTATCTCTTATCATATCATATTGCTCATTTTAATACCTAATGAATATATATATATATATATATATATATATATATATATATATATATATATATATATATATACTTATTTTCATTTCCTTATTTATTGCTGTTAACCTCTTTTAGTTGATATTTTCCGTGACGTTAAATTTTATAATAAGGCAATCTTGCCTTTGAGCTTGCGTTTAACAGGATTAAGTTTTCTTGAAGTAGCCTTATATAATCCGACTATTTTTATGGGCACTTTATGTCCAGAGCCGCTTTATGTGCTCAGGATGCACTTGAAATCAGTAAAGCTATGGATAAAATCCAATTGATATGGTAAGTTTGAAAATGAAGATAAAATACAAAGAATCTCAATTGTTGCAGGGGGGGTTATAGTGACAAACTTATAATATTATTTTTCATCTGGATGCTTTGTGTATTGATTCAATTAAAACAGCAGCCGCTTTAATCTGTTTTCTTCTGTTGTCTTGTATTAGGGAGTAACTATGAGAGGATCCGGAGCCTCATGTGTGAAACCTGAGTCTGCATAGATAGGCCCCAATGTCCATAGTAACCAGTCCGGGTCTATGGTCATCTTGTCAGTACAGTTTAGAAAATGAAAGTGAGATTCTGGTAGCTAGGAGAACTAGGCCACAACGTGGTGGTTTTCACCTGAGGCCTATAGACACCTCTGTTCACACTCCGTGTGAATACTTGTGAATACTTGTGAATACTTGTGAATACTTCCTATGCATGCTGCTATACAGCCACACAATGGTATATGTCTGCCATTCGCAACAATATAAAAAAATGCCCTGTATACTTTGTGGCATATTCTCTGACAACACATGCCATGGAGGGAGGCTGAGGACAAATAGGTGCTCTCTTCACTTGTCAGATGAAGGGGCAGCCTGTGGGGACAATTGGCTAATCATGGCCAGTCCAGCTTCTCTAAACCCCTTTGATCAGCTATCACCTAGCATTCAGATGGAAAGCTTTTGGCTCGTTAAATGTAATTTGTTAGCTCTTTTTTGCTATCTCCTCTGAGAGCAGCATGATCTAGGCAAACAGACCCTGATTCCAATGATGTATCACTTAGATTATTGGCTGTAGCAATTCTGACACAATCATAGTTTTTAGATTTAGCAGAGTTAAATAAGCATCTCCCTCTCACACCAGGCTCTCTATGAACAATATCTATAGACAGTGAGCTGCTAATCACAGCAGGGAGCGTGCTGGACAAGATGACCTCTCTAGCTGACCCAATCTGGCAATGATAATATCCTGAAGCTAAAACAAACATTGTCGGTAAAAGCACAGACCTTGCTAAGAAAGGCATAGCTGAAATCTGTGTGTTAACCCCAACAGCATGCTGTCTTTAGATTACATAGCTATTATTATTATTATTATTATTATTATTTATTATTATAGCGCCATCAATTCCATGGCGCTTTACATGTGAAAGGGTTATACATAATAGGGACAAGTACAATAATCATAAACAATACCAGGCACAGACAGGTACAGGAGGAGAGAGGTCCCTGCCCGCGAGGGCTCACAGTCTACAAGGGATAGATGAGGACACAGTAGGTTAGGGTAGAGCTGATTGTGCGGCGTTGTATCAGACTGAGGGTTACGGCAGGTTGTAGCCTTGTCAGAAGAGATGGGTCTTCAGGTTCCTTTTGAAGCTTGGCAAGGTAGGCGAGAGTCTAATGTGTTGTGGCAGAGCATTCCAGAGTATGGGGGAGGCACGGGCGAAATCTTGGATGCGATGGTTGGAAGAGGAGATGAGAGGGGAGTAGAGAAGGAGATCTTGTGAGGATCGGAGGTTACGTGTAGGTAAGTACCGGGAGACTAGGTCACAGATGTAGGGAGGAGACAGGTTGTGGATGGCGTTGTATGTCATGGTTAGTGTTTTGAACTGGAGTCGTTGGGCAATGGGAAGCCAGTGAAGGGATTGGCAGAGAGGAGAGGTCGGGGAGTAGCCAGGGGGCAGGTGGATTAGCCGGGCAGCATAGTTTAGAATAGATTGTAGGGGTGCGAGACTGTTAGAAGGGAGGCCACAGAGCAGGAGGTTGCAGTAATCCAGACAGGAGATAATAAGGGCATGTATTAGGGTTTTTGCAGGTTCTTGTGAAAGGAATGTACGGATCCGGGAAATATTTTTGAGTTGGAGGCGGCAGGAGGTGAAAAGGGCTTGGATGTGTGGCTTGAAAGCGAGACCAGAGTCTAGGATTATTCCCAGGCAGCGAGCGCTTGGCACTGGGGAAAGTGAGCAGCCATTGACATTGATGGATATGTCAGGTGGGGGAGTTGAGTGAGGAGGAGGAAAGACAATGAATTCTGTTTTGTCCATGTTCAGTTTTAGGAATCGAGCAGAGAAAAAGGATGAAATAGCAGACAGACATTGTGGGATTCTGGTTAGTAGGGAGGTGATGTCAGGTCCAGATAGCTAAAACCTTCTGACAGATTCCCTTTATTAAGCACTAAGTATATGCAAATATACTATATATATTCAATCAACTGTGATTTGCTGGCCTTTATACACATGCCAACAAGTACTGATGTGAGGAGAGCGATCAACAGTATGATCCTTCGCCCCCTATACATTGCCATGTTATCACGAGTCTATCTCCTATTTTAAAGGATGCGATGGGAATTTGAATTTTATGTCGGCATATCCTGTCTAATCATCATCCAATGAATGAGCATTTTATTCTGCTGTTCAATGGCTGCCACCATGTTTATGTGACATGATAATGCAGCACTTTAATTGATTGTTGGCCGATCGATATACACCCGAAGTCAGAAGTTTCCAGACATTTTCCCAGCAGCAGCCATTATATTGGAAATGTATTGTCATGCTGCCAATATTGTTTATATGAATGGACAGGGCTAGAGAGATTGGCTCATAGAACGTGTCTTTGTGGATATACGCCTATGGGGCCCACTGATTGGACTGTTTCTATATCATTAATGGGAACTTCGATATTTTAGGCCTGATTTATGCCTACTAATGTACACTGGTGCAGAGAAACTACAAGACTCAGATATATACAGACATTTTCCACATAGTGTGGAACAGATTCCATGAAATCCACTGCTCTGGTAGTGCAATATATTGAAGATAGAAAAGCCGCAGCATATTCCACCCATGTGAACGTAACCATAAAGTTATCAGTTCATATCTATGTTTCATTTGTTGTTAAAAAAAACCCCAAAAAACACAGCAGAAAAAGCACCACATTTTTTAATAATTTGAAGGACAAAATTTATTTTCGATGACCCATTCATTGGATATTCTGGTGTCTTACCCGTTCCATAGTAACATGCTTCCTTCTAAAGAATAGATTGCAAAAGTGATTTATAGTGTATATAAAGTAATCTCTCTCTCCTTCCGGCAACATTCTCTTTTGAAAAACATTAGTCCTTTTGTGCCATTCAGAATTGCATGTATAGACAATATATATTCATGACCTGTTTGTGAGCTCGGGTCTATTATGTATTGCTGATGTGTGATGGAATTATTAGGAAATCTTCTCAAGATGTTTACAGTCTTTGGCTTTTCTGGAATATAAATAAATAAGGAATGAGAATACAAATGATGTTCTCTTCACACGACACACATGCACCAGTGTTACATGACATCAAAACATGACTTTAATCAATATTGCACAGCACCATTTAGTTTTATGCTATATATTAAATCCCCATATTTGTCTTTTCCCTTTGTTACTGCAGAGAAATGCTTGAAAATGTGAAAGCTGAATTAACAACATTAAAGTCACAGCATCAGATGACTGTTCAAGAAAGTCTTCAGCTTCGACAGACCAACCACAAGTATGAGATCGACAATGCCTCTGTCCGAGAGAATGCCCGAAATTTACAGCAGCAGGTAACTTAAATGTAATGTGGAAATTATGGATGATATCAGTTTGTACCAAACTTTTTACGATCTGAATAACTTTCATAGTCTTGGCATTTTCACGTAATACATTCCCCTTGTATTTTTTTTATGCAATTTTCCGAACATGATGTAAAATACACACATAATTTACCGCATTTTTTTTGAAAATTGTAGTAAGAAAAAAATACGACAAATGCATCATGTGAACACACCCAAGGAATGCCTGTTTGGAATGCAATTCAGAAGATTTTAATTATCCTTGCCTATTGATCTGTAAGCAGATCTGCTGTTGATTTGCATGCAGAAACTCCACCGTCTTATACAGTACCAGTGAAGATGATGAGATTTTAGAAATCACTAGCACCTGGCAAACATTTTCAGTGCAATATGTCAATTCTTCTGGCCGATGTTCATAGTCTGCTTTTACTAACATATGTGAAAGAGCGGCTCGTTTTAAAGAGCTTATTGAATTTTATCGTGGTCCTGTAATAGGATGCCACCATTGCAGCAAATCAAAAAAGGTCCGTGGAGCCTCTGTTAGGAGTCTCAACACAGAAACCTTCCCGGAGGGATATCTGGCTATTTTCTGTGTCGAGATTCCTAACAGAGGCTCCACGGACCTTTTTTGATTTGCATACTTCCCAGTGGTCAATGCACCTAGGATTTCACTGTGTTGAGCGCCTTTTTTGGCTGCCCGAGATCTGTGATTGTTTTGTCTTGCTGGTCTACTAGGCATTGCTCCTACATAGCCAGAATCCTACTCCACACAGATGAGGGGCAACACCCCGAAACAGCTGTCTATGGATGGATACCTGGCCTTGGTATTTCCCTTGTCATATCTTTAAACTCGTCAAAGAGTTTGATATTGACTAAAAGGTCGAATTATTATGGTGGTTATGGTGGTCTCCTAAAAAAAGCCACTCCTTGGTTAGGTCCTTCCCGGAGGGATATCTGGCTATTTTCTGTGTCGAGACTCCTAACAGAGGCTCCACAAACGTTTTTTGATTTGCATACTTCCCAGGGGGCAATGCACCTAGGATTTCACTGTGTTGAGCGTCTTTGTTGGCTGCCAGCAGTGTTTTCTCTGGCTGGTCTCCCCGAGATCAGTGATTGTTTTGTCTTTACCATTACAGCAAGTCAGTTTGTCAAATTTCTTCCCTTCTAAATATTGCACCATCACCTGTCAGTAGCATTACTCAAACCTGTTCTGTGGAGTCACAAACCATTGTTCTCTATTTGGCATCTGATAGACTCTAGGTGAAATTATTTGCCATGAGAATATCACCTGCCTAGCTGTATTGTGCCAACCATAAAGCCCCCGTCACATTTAACAACTTTCCAGCGATCCCGACAACGATACCACCTGATAAGGATCGCTGGTAAGTCGCTACGTGGTCGCTGGTGAGAGTTCAAACAGTCAGATCTTCCCTACAATGCAGCAACAATACATCGACCTGTATAACGATCTCGGTGGTCGTTGCACGCCTACATGGCTGTATGTTTCTGAGCTCTGAGTCGTCAATGAGGTCTTTGTTAAGGCGTCAAACACACCGATGCATCGTGCCCAGCAGGACCTCGACGATCAAAAAATGGTCCAGGCCCTTCCACCACGACCAGCGATCTCACAGTAGGGGCCTGGTCGCAGCTATGTGTCAAACGTAGCGAGATTGCTGGCGAGGTCGTTGTTGCGTCACAGAATCTGTTACTCAGCAGTGATCTTGCTAGCGATCTCGCTATGTGTAAAGGTACCTTAAGGATTGATGAAGGAAAAATAATGATACAGGGTTGGCTTAGGCTTGTAGTTCTAGTAAAGGGAAATATTAATTACGTCAGCATACCAAGACATTTTGGACAGTTGTAGCTTCCAACTTTGTGGGAACAATTTGGTGAAGGTTCTTTTCAGTTCCAAGATAATTGGGCCCCAATGCACAACATAACATACTTACAGACCTGTTTGTGGAGTTTAGTGGGAAAGAACTTGACTGGACACATATAGCCCTTATCTCAAACCCATCCAATACCTTTGAGATTAACTAGATTGGAGATTGTGAGCCTGGCCTCTCCTCCAATATCACTGTCTGACCTCACAAATGACCTTTTGGATCAATGGACAAAAATTTTGACAGACAGCTCCAAAATCTTGCAGATAACATTCCGAGTAGAATAGAAGCTTTTATACCTGAAAGTGGGCGACAACTCTGTATTAAAGGAAATTTGTCACTAGGGTTTTGCCACCTAATCTGAGAGGAGCATAGTGTAGGGACAAAGACCCTTAAGGCCGCTTTACACGCTGCGATATCGTTACCGATATCGCTAGCATGCGCACCCGCCCCCATCGTTTGTGTGTCACAGGCAAATCGCTGCCCGTGGCGCACAAAATCGCTCGGACCCGTCACACTACTTACCTGCCTAGCGACGTCGCCGTGACCGGCGCACCGCCTCCTTTCTAAGGGGGCGGTGCGTTCGGCTTCACAGCGACGTCACTAAGCGGCCGTCCAATAGAAGCGGAGGGGCGGAGATGAGCGGGACGTAACATCCCGCCCACCTCCTTCCTTCCTCATTCCCGGCGGCCGCAGGTAAGGTGAGGTTCCTCGTTCCTGCGGTGTCACAACTAACACATAGCGATGTGTGCTGCCGCAGGAACGACGAACTACATCGTACCCGCAGCAGCAACGATAATTGGGAATAGGAAGCATGTCAACGATTCACGCTTTTGAACGATTTTGCGACCTTTTTCGATCTCACGTAAGTGTCACACGAAACGACATCGCTAAAGCGGGCGGATGTGCGTCACGGATTCCGTGACCCCCAACAACATCGCTTTAGCGATGTCGCTGCGTATAAAACGGCCTTTATTCTAACGGTGTGTCATTTACTGGGCAGCTGGCTATAGTTTTAATAAAATCACAATTTTATCAGCAGGAGATTTGAACTAAAGGACTAGTAAACCTGCTGCCATTTAATCCTCCATGAGCTCTGTCTAACCCCGTCCAATTGCTGATTGGCAGCTTTCTGCCTATGCACAATGTACACAGAAAGCAGCCAATCAGTGGTGTGGGTGAGGTTATACAGAGCTCCGCATTCAGAGAACCACTAGATCTACAGCAGATAAAACTGTATTTTTAACAAAACGTCAGCAATCAGCCTAGATGGGATACATAGCTGAAATTAAGGTCTCTGCTCCCACAGCATGCTGCTCTCAGATCAGGTGGCAAAAACGATGAATACGATGTCATTAAAGTTCCTGTAGGTGTGATATTTCTGTCCATATTTGTTTACATGTGTTTGTACATATATATGTATATTTGCAACTATACTTATGTATCTGTGTGTGTACACAAATATATATTATGTGTGTATGTCTACAGTCATTGGCGAAAGTTTTGGCACCCTTGAAAGTGTCCCAGAAAATGAAATATTTCTCCAGAAAATTATGGCAGTTACACATTTTGTTATACACATCTTTATTTCCTTTGTGTGTATTGGAACAATACAGACACACACACACACACACCCCCCAATAATGGGATGGGCAAAATTGTTGTTGCCTTTCCAAAATTGTGGGTAAAGAACTTTGTTTCCAGCATATGATGCTCGTTCAGACTCGCCTGTGGCAAGTAACAGGTTACCTGGAACTAGATAAAAGGGGGACAACTTGACTTAATATTTGCATTTTGTGTTTTTGTGTGCCACACTAAGCATAGAGAACAGAAAAAGAAGAGTATTGTCTGAGGACTTGAACTAAAATTTTTGAAAAACATCAACATTCTCAAAATTACAAGTTCATCTCCAGAGATCTTGATGTTCCTTTGTCCATGGTATGCAACATAACCGAGAAGTGTACAACCCATAGAACTGTAGCTAATCTTCCTGAACGTGGACAGTAGAGAAAAATTGATGAAAGGTTGCCACTCATGGTAGTCTGGATGGTGGATAAGCCACCCCAACCAAGTTTCAAAGAAATTCAAGCTGTCCTGCAGGCTCAAGGTGCATCAGTTTCAGCACAAACTATCCTTCAATATTTGAATGAAATGGCAGGGGACCCAGGAGGACCCCACTGCTGACACAGACACATAAAAAAGCTAGTCTGTTGTTTACCAAAATGTACATGTGTAAGCCAGAATCCTCTGAGAAAGTGTCTCTTGGACAGATGAGATAATAATACAGCTTTTTGGTTAAGCGCATCATTCCACTGTTTACTGAAAATGAATGACACCTACAAGGAAAAGAACACAATTACCACAGATAAATATGGACAAATATGGCGGAGGGTCAAAGATGTTTTGAGGGTGTTTTGCAGCCTCTGGTACAGGGTGCCTTGACTGTGTGAAAGGCATCATGAAATCTGAAGATTGTCAAATGATTTTTGGTTGCAATTTAGTGCCCAGTGTCAGAAAGCTGGGTTTGCGTCCTAGGTCATGGTGTTCCTGCAGAACAATGACTGCAAACGTACTTCAAAAACATTAAGAAATGGATGGAAACAAAATGCTGGAGAGTTGTGAAGTGGCCAACAATGAGTCCGGATCTAAATCTTATTGAACACCTTTGGAGAGATCTTAAAAATTTCCTTTGGTAGAAGGCGCCAATTATGAGAAACCTGGAGCAGTTTGCAAAAGAAGAGTGCTCTAAAATTTCAGTTGAGAGGTGTAAGAAAATTGTTGATAGTTATAGGTAGCGATTGATTGCAATTATTTATTCCGCATGAGTTCAACCTATAGCCAGCATGTTGATCCAGAGGAAGGGAAAAACTCCATTGGGCAGACACTAAGCTCCATATCAGGGGGAAAATTCCTTCTCAGCTAAACATACGGCAATTGAATTAATTCCCTGGATCAACGCCCAACCACAAAATCTAGTGCACATAACTGGTAATACAGTGGAACCTTGGTTAGGTTAACGAGAACAATCCGTTCTGAGAAGGTGCTTGTTAACCAAGTTACTCATTCAGCAAAGCAAGATTTCCCATAGGAAATCATTGCAATGCAGACAATTCGTTCCACAACTTGTTAAATATCCCACCCTTGTCCCCTATTGTGCCATTCCACACACGCACAAACACGCATAAACATGCACAAACAAACACAAACATGCACATATTATGCTCACCTTACCTTCCGTTCCATTGCCGGTCTCCTGGAACTTGCAGTTCGCCGGTATAGGATGTGTATCGGGTAACCATTGCGACGAGGGAGTGAACTACAGGAACCATGGGGCTGGTGAGGGAACGGAAGGTAAGGTGAGCATAATATGTGTGTGTGCGTGCGTGTGTGTTTGTGTGTGTTTGTGCGGACTGCAAAAGCGGGTTAGAGCACGGTGGATGTACGGAACCGGAAGTGTGTGCGGTGAGTATTTTGCTCGTACGGCAAAGCTTGCTCATAAACTGAGCTACAAATTTACAGTAAGCTTTGCTCGTTAAGCGAAATACTCGCTAACTGGGTTACTCGTTAAGCAAGGTTCCACTGTATTACATTTTTCAAGAAAAGCATCCAGCCCTCTCTTGAATTTTAGTAGGAATTAAGCATTGCGACATCATGTGGCAGAGAATTCCATAGTTCAGGGTGCCAACAATTTTATTGGGTGTCAACACATTCTGCCATAACTATATATATATATATATATATATATATATATATATATATACTAGAAGGTGGCCCGATTCTACGCATCGGGTATTCTAGAATTTACGTATTGTGTAGTTCATGTATGATTTTTGTTATAGATATATATATATATATATATAGATGTTGTTGTGTGTAGTTACCAAGTGTTTGTGTAGGGCGCTGTACATGTTCTGGGTGTTGTCTGGGTGTGGCGGGGGGTGAGAGGGGTGTTGTATGTGTGTTGCGTTGTTTGTGGAGCGCTGTGTGTCTGTTGCGTTGTGTGTGTGTTGCGCGGTTTGTGTGGGTGTGGTGTGTTTTGGGGGGAGGTATGTTTTGTGCAATGTGTGTGTTGTGCGGTATGTGCGTATATTTATGTATGCCGCGGTGTTTGTGTGTTGGGTGTTGTGTGTGTGCAGCGTTGTCTGTGTGTGTGTGGGTGTCTGTGTATGGCGGTGTTTGTGGTTCCCTGTGTGTGTGTGTGTGTGTGTGTGTGTGTTGGGGGGAGGTGTGCACCTCCCATCGTGCTCCATCCCCTATGCTGCACACCCCCCATCATGCCCCATCCCCTATGCTGTGCATTCCCTATCGTGCTCCATCCTCCATGCTGCGCACTCCCCATCGTGCTCCATCCTCCATGCTGCGCACTCCCCATCGTGCTCCATCCCCCATGCTGCGCACCCCCCATCGTGCTACATCCCCCATGCTGCGCACCCCCCATTGTGCTACATCCCCCATGCTGCGCACTCCCCATCGTGCTACATCCCCCATGCTGCGCACTCCCCATCGTGCTACATCCCCCATGCTGTGCACCCCCCATCGTGCTACATCCCTCATCGTGCTACATCCCCCATCGTGCTACATCCCCCATGCTGCGCACTCCCCATCGTGCTACATCCCCCATGCTGCGCACCCGCCATCGTGCTCCATTCGCCATGCTGCGCACTCCCCATCGTGCTACATCCCCCATGCTGCGCACTCCCCATCGTGCTACATCCCCCATGCTGTGCACTCCCCATCGTGCTACATCCCCCATGCTGCGCACTCCCCATCGTGCTACATCCCCCATGCTGCGCACCCCCCATCGTGCTACATCCCCCATCGTGCTACATCCCCCATCGTGCTCCATCCCCCATGCTGCGCACTCCCCATCGTGCTACATCCCCCATGCTGCGCACCCGCCATCGTGCTCCATCCGCCATGCTGCGCACTCCCCATCGTGCTACATCCCCCATGCTGCGCACCCCCCATCGTGCTACATCCCCCATCGTGCTACATCCCCCATCGTGCTCCATCCCCCATGCTGCACACTCCCCATCGTGCTCCATCCCCCATGCTGCGCACTCCCCATCGTGCTACATCCCCCATGCTGCACACTCCCCATCGTGCTACATCCCCCATGCTGCGCACTCCCCATCGTGCTACATCCCCCATGCTGCGCACTCCCCATCGTGCTACATCCCCCATGCTGCTCACTCCCCATCGTGCTACATCCCCCATGCTGCGCACTCCCCATCGTGCTACATCCCCCATGCTGCGCACCCCCCATCGTGCTCCATCCCCCATGCTGCGCACCCCCCATCGTGCTACATCCCCCATGCTGCGCACTCCCCATCGTGCTACATCCCCCATGCTGCGTACTCCCCATCGTGCTCCATCCCCCATGCTGCGCACCCCATCGTGCTACATCCCCCATGCTGCGCACCCCCCATCGTGCTACATCCCCCATGCTATAATAGTTCTCCTATTATACTCAGAGAGGAGTTTAATAGGAGGACTGTAATAGGAGGAGTAGTCCTGGGGGGAGAGGAGTATAATGCCGGCTCCCTGCACATGTGTACCGGGAGCCGGTGTACACTGGTAACTATGATACACATCGGGTAACTAAGGTACCTTAGTTACCCGATGTGTATAATGGTTACCAGCGTTCACGGCCTCCGTCAAGATCCCAGCATCGCAAGGTTATGTCTGGCGCTGCTGGGATCCTGACGGAGCCGGTGTAGACTGGTAACTATGATACACATCGGGTAACCAAGGGACCTTAGTTACCCGATGTGTATAATGTTTACCAGCGTTCACGGCCTCCGTCAAGATCCCAGCGATATCCCAGGATGTTGTGAGTGTGTGGATGTGATGTGTGAGGTGTGTGTGAGAGTGAGTGTGATCTGATGTGTGTGTGTGTACTCACCTGGGAGTCGGAGCTCCGTGTCAGTTGAGCCAGAGCGAGCGTGCATTGCGTGAGGGGGGCGGGGCCTGCAGAGAGCCGGGGCGAGAGGCCAATCCGTGTGGGGGGGCGGGGCCATGGCGAGCCCAGCGGCCAATCAGCTTTGTGTCACCGTAAGGACACAATTTTGGAGCATGACAGACAGACAGAATAAGGCAATTTTATATATATATATATATATATATATATATATATAATATGCATATACAAATACAATAAGTATACAAACACATGCACACATATATGTATTTGGAACTGAGGCAGGATTTTAATTCAGGAGCAGTTCAGCAGATGGACTGCATCTGTGAACATGCTATTGGGTGATTACCCGATGATACACGAGATATATCAGCGGCCAACTGTTGGTTGTTATTGGCATTTCTCCTAATAGAAGTTTTAGTTTATTCGCACACCACTTTAAAGGCACTTTCTCAAGATATCAGATTGCTCTTATGCCCTTGTAGGATGTATTTGACTCATTCAGGTCCAAAGTGGAGAGCTTCTTTCGTAAAATATGCTGTACCCATGCATTAAATGGATGGTCATTCATATGAATGGCCACCATATAATGCTACATTACCCGTGCATGGGTATGGGTACTGCATGACGAGCCGTGTCTTGCACCTTTCTAATGTTCGAGGGTTAGAAAAGTCAGATCTGCACATTTTATAATTTGGTAAGTGATTTTTTTTCCCCATTATTAGTATTGAATAATTTGCCCATATTCCATTGACTATTGCTTCGTGTGATGGCTCATGAATACAAGGGAGGGAAATAAAAAATGTTTTCTGGTGGAAATGCATTCTACTTGCAGTTGAATATAAATGACCCTGGTCGATCTGTACCCGTGCAATCATGGCACACAATAAGGTATTGTGGAATTTCATCTTTTGCTTTCCGTCCGCACACATTGTCGGACGCATAAAACAAGTTTTTTTTTTTTATTATTAAGTTAATTTTATTTTACTTTTTATTTGTTCTTTTCGATGAAATCTTTTATTTCTCTATTTATTGCTTGAATTCCCTTTTTATTTTGGCAGTTAACCTATATCCTATTTTTAACACTGTGCATTCAGAGGCTCAAGGAGCAGTAATAATAGGAAGACTCAGAGCAGCGGTGATGAATATTTATTGCGCTATATAGTGATTGAACAAAAAAAAAAAAAGGTCATTACCCAGTCCCAGATTGTACTCCCTCGGAATACAAATTGAGAACAACTTTTTAAGTTAATTTTGCCATTACGCCGAGAAATTCCGAAATGATTGAGGTTGCAAAACTGCATGCATTATTCCGTAACTAGAAATGCTTTATTAAAAAAATGCAGAAACAATTAGGAGAGAAAGAGATTGAGCCATGCAAGGAAAGTATAAATAAGTCTGAATTGAGATTGATTTCAACATAATGCTGTGTAGGAATTCCCATCTATTGATTCGTTTTAGAGCCTGTGCACAGAACCTAAAAAGATAAAGTAAGCAAGGTCAGATAATCAAACCGTTTTTTAATAGTAAAAACAGCAACTGCCACTGTACACTATTAAAATAAATCCATAATACAAATTGCTTTCGAGAAAAAGTGGATGAGGAGCTGATCTTCCTATTGAACCTTTCTACTGTTCAGTGACCACACTGGGTAAAGGATAGGTAAGGATGCCTGTAAGATCGATACTAAGTAAGATGTAACAAGGAATCATTCAGAACATTAAAGGCTTACAAGGGAGCATGAGTGGTGATGTCTGCTCCCTACGTCAGAGGGAGAAGCATTAACTCCTCGAAGCAACCCCTCCTATCCATGCCGTTTTTTGCCCCTTGTAAATATATGTGTGTTTGAGTTCATCCAAAAATACTTGCAGATTTGGATGCAAATACTCGTAAATGTGCTATTTGTTTAAGTTTGTATATAATTTTCATGCGTATATGGTCCACTAGGATCTCTAAGGTAGGAACAAATGGTGCGTAATACATTCTTATGCCATGATAAGGTCCCATGCGCACACTGCAGGTTTGGATGCGTTTTTGGTGCAGTTTGTGGTGACGTTTTAGGCTATTTGCGCACGTTGCGTACTGCCGTGACAAATATTCTGCAGCGATTTGGCAGCACATGCGCTTCAAATCGCTGCAGAAACACTGCGTAATGGATGCAGTGTCTCTGCAGAATAGATGCCGATTTCATACGCTCGGGATGCTGCCTCTCCCATAGACAGAGTGGGAGCAGCATCCAAAGCGCACGAAAGAAGTGACATGTTACTTTTTTGACGCAGCAATTTGGATCAAAATTTCAGCATGCAAATCACTGCACTCGATTGTGCTGGGGACGCAGGATACATGCATTTACGCTGCAGTGCAATACGCAGCGTAAACACATGAAATTAAGCAACGTGTGCATATAGCCTTATTCGGGCTTTACACGCTACGAGATCGCTACAGCGATCTCGTTGGGGTCACGGATTTTGTGAACACATCCATCTCGTTGTGTGTGACTCCTAGGAGCGATTTTGGGTCGTTGCAAAATGTCCAAAATCGCTCCTAGTTGACATGGGGGTCCATTCTCAAATATCGCTGCTGTCGCGTGGGCGAAGTTGATCATCGTCCCTGCGGCAGCACGCATCGCTACGTGTGACGTCGCAGGAACGAGGAGCCTCTCCTTACCTGCCACACGCCAACAATGAGGAAAGAAGGAGGTGGGTGGGGTGTTCGTCCCGCTCATCTCCGCCCCTCCGCTTTCATTGGTCGGCCGCTTAGTGACGTCACGGTGACGTCGCTATGATGCCGAACGTCCCTCCCCCTTGAGGGAGGGATTGTTCGGCAGTCACAGCGACGACGACGACCAGGTAAGTGCGTGCGACTCTGCCGTAGTGATAATGTTCGCTGCGGCAGCGATCACCAAATATCGGCATAACGATAGGGGCGGATGCTATCATGCTCGCCATCGCTAGCATCGGCTAGCGATGCGCAGCGTGTAAAGCCCGCTTTAGTCACCACAAACAGCATGCTTTTCCTTCTTCAGCAAAGTCTATGAGACATCAGATTTGCGGTGCTCACATTGCTTTTTATTGGCTGCAATTTTGACAATAAAAATGCAGCATGTTAATTCTTGTTGCATTTTTCCATTTTTTTCACCCATTAGTGCTCAAAAATGCACCAAAAACACATGAAAAATGCACAAAATCGCATGCATTTGTGATGTGGTTTTTTTGGCCACAAGATAGTTGTTTTTTTTTGCGCCAGGGTGCATTTTTGTGGTTATGTTAGGCTATGTCCACACACTGCAGTTTTGTCGTAACCACAAAAATGCACCCTGTGGCCAAAAAAAGAACCTTGTAGCCAAAAAAACATATGCGATTTTGTGCGTTTTTTCTGTTTTTGGTGGGTTTGTTTCATCCCCGATGGGTGAAAAACAGAGGAAAAAATGCAAAAATAAATGACATACTGCAGTTTTGTTTTCACCACAAAACTGCAGGCAACAATAAAAGCAACATGCACAGACCAAATCTGAAATCTCATAGAGTTTGCTGGGGAAGGAAAAGCATGCATTTGTTGGCGACTAAAATGTCACCACAAACTGCACCAAAAATACATCAAAAACTGCAGCGTGCGCATGGGACCTAAAAGGCTGCCTTGTAATTGTTTAGGAGTGGGATATCTTGTTATATTTATGACATGGCAATTGAACTGCTGCTTCTGTTACTTCTTAGTTATAGACACAGAAGGGCCGATACATCATAGTGTTTGCAACAATTTTCTTGCATAAAACACTTTGAAAAGTCACAAAGAGTGCAATGTGAAATTGTGCAGAGATTTTGGTGACTTTTGGAGTCTTCATGCCAGTCCCACTACTTGTAGGATGCACCTAATTCATTAAGTGGCATACGCTTCTTAACTAATCAGGCTCCTCTTACACTTCAATATCCCTTCATTAAGGCTGGAGTGTACAACACCAATCTTACTGAATCAGAGCTAATGAGTTTATGTAATATATACAATTAGGGATAAACAAATCTCTCAAAATTTATTTCAGGCAGACTTGCTAACACTAGACATCAGATATGATTTGGTTCTAAATAGAATTGGAATCAAATTGAATATGCTTTAAAATGACGTCACACTAGAAGAAAAGAAGCGCTATAGGGTCTAACCCTGGTAAGCCAGGAGATATGAATGCAATAAGGGTTGATTCTCACTTGCGAGTTTCTCACAGTAGAGCAATGCAAGAAAATCTCGCATTGGAATCGGACACATGTTAGTGAATGATTCAGCTCGTATTTGTGATTTTTTTCTGAGTCCAAATCGGGCTGAGAAAAAAATCGCAGCATGCTGCTTTTTTGTGAGTTTCTCGGCGAGTCTCTCCAACGCAAGTCTATGGGAGCGTGTAAAAAATCGGATGTCACGGGACGGCACTCACACCATCCTAGTGACATCCGATTTTCTAAATACATTTCTCGCATGTTTCCTAAAACACTGGAAACGAGTGATGTGTCACAATGTCTGTCAATCTCTATTCTCTGTCAGTCGGTCTCTCCCTCTCGCTCTCTATTCTCTCTCTGTCGGTCGGTCGGTCACTATCTCTGTCCCTCTCTCTCTGTCCATGTCGGTCTATCCCTCTTCCCCCCTCTCTCATACTCACCGATCCCCGATCACCGGCGCGGCGCTGCACGGTGTTCACACTGCTCTGGCGGCTTCTCCTCTTTTGAAAAAGCTGGCCGCTCGTTATTCAATCCCGTATTCCCTGCTTTCCACGCCCACTGGCGCATATGATTGTTTGCAGTCAGACACGCCCCCACAATGAGTGACACCTGTCTCACTGCAACCAATCACAGCAGCCGGTGGGCGTGTCTATGCTGTGCATTTAAAAAAAAAAAAAATAAATAAATTAAAAAAACGGCGTGCGGTCCCCCCCCAATTTTAATACCAGCCAGATAAAGCCATAAGGCTGAAGGCTGGTATTCTCAGGATGGGGAGCTCCACGTTATGGGGAGCACCCCAGCCTAACAATATCAGCCAGCAGCCGCCCAGAATTGCTGCATCCATTAGATGCGATTGTTCTGGGACAGTACCCGGCTCATCCCGATTTGCCCTGGTGCGTTGGCAAATGGGGTAATAGGGAGTTAATGGCAGCCCATAGCTGCCAATAAGTCCTAGATTAATCATTGCAGGCGTCTATGAGACACCCGCAATGATTAACCTGTAAATTAAAGTTAATAAACACACAAACAGTTAAAAAATCCTTTACTTGAAATAATGAAATAAAACAAAAACCCTCGTTCACCACTTTATAACCCATCCTTGTCCAACGTAATCCACGAGGTCCCACGACGCTCTCAGCTCTGCTATATAAAGGTGACAGGAGCTGCAGAAGACACCACCGCTCCTGTCAGCTCCACACAGCAACTGAGGTCAGTAGTGCGATCAGCTGATGATGTCACTCAGGTTACTCGCGGCCACCGCTGGATCCTCCAACAGTGACAGCAAGTCACCCGAGTGACAGCGATGAAGTCACAGGTGAGTTGCGGTCACGGGGGAGAATACAGCTAGCCGGGTGTAACCTGAGTGACAGCAGCGCTAATTGCGCTGCTCAATTCGTGTATTATAGGCAGATTTTGTTACATTGAGGAATTATACTGAAAATATTCCTCTCAGATAAGGAATGGTCTTACTAAATCTCAAGATGACAGGCAGGCATTAATTGCAAGTTACCGGCTCCAAATACAGGGGGGCTGTTTCCCAGCACATCAAATCCCATTTGGCCAGATAACCTCAGTCAGGCAATTTCAGTGGTTCCCACTCCCAACGTTTCAAACTGGATCATCAGGGGAGTCCAAGTGGGATATCAGCTGTGGACGTCATTAAGTCTCGCTTTAAACTGACCCTCCACAGGTGCCCGATTCACTACAATGGCAATAAATACATATCAAAAGAATGCCCTGGGAACTGCCATATAGGCTACGTTTATCATGCCCCATGGTTACATTAACTCACCGCATCCAGGCGTATGTCAGACCTGATTCAAACTTGCCGCGCTTTGCATTTGGAGTACGCTCCAGATATAACACAGCGCATGCGCGGATTGGTTGGAATGATGACGCGCACCTCCCAGAATGCCTCCGGACCGGAAGTACGTATCATTCAAGGCGGCGTCGCTTGGAAAGCGTCATCCTCCTCACCCGATGACCTCATATCCGGGCGAGTGGAACGCAAACAACCCCATTGAAAGGGTGCATGTGTTGGCGCTGCCTAGCAACCTCGGTTCGCAGAGCCGAAGCTGTATTTCTGATTAGACGGCATTGGGCACGAGTCCACATAAAGAATGCCGGTGTATAATAGCAACATCACAGGTCAGGTTTATACTCATAATGTATTAAAATACAGAAAGTAGACCGCACTAGGCCGGTACAGCCCAGACAGTGTATACAGGAGAAATTGGGACAGGATCATCCTCCAGAAGGAATGCTTCTGGATATACACTCTGGGTACTATGGTACCAGCTGGTCTAAATGAATCCCTCTCCTCTTCCCCTTTTCTAGGAGCACCTTAGAAATAGGGGCCTCTTTAGGAGGGAGAGTCGACGCCCGAGTGGGGGCACCACGGGCGTGGGTTTTAATAGGGTGCCGACCCCCACATGTTAGGTAGGGTGCATTTACATCCAGGGTCAGTGATTAGTGTGCACCTTAGTTTAGTTTACCCTCCCTAGAAGACTATAAGAAAAACACATATAGTTGATCCTGCCCCACTATACATCACATACAAAAAATAATAAATTAATAATATACATTCAAGTACCCTCAAAAGTCCCCTGATCGTCTCTGTTCAGCCTTAGCCCTCTCTCTGTGGGTCTCATCGGGTTATCAATTGACCCTGCTGTGCTGTTCCCGACAATGTTTTGGATTGGGCCTGAGCCTATCTGAAAAAGCCCTCTGTTTTTTAATCTTCATCTAAGTTTTTTCTCCTGTATACACTGTCTGGGCTGTACCGGCCTAGTGCGGTCTACTTTCTGTATTTTAATACATTATGAGTATAAACCTGACCTGTGATGTTGCTATTATACACCGGCATTCTTTATGTGGACTCGTGCCCAATGCCGTCTAATCAGAAATACAGCTTCGGCTCTGCGAACCGAGGTTGCTAGGCAGCGCCAACACATGCACCCTTTCAATGGGGTTGTTTGCGTTCCACTCGCCCGGATATGAGGTCATCGGGTGAGGAGGATGACGCTTTCCAAGCGACGCCGCCTTGAATGATACGTACTTCCGGTCCGGAGGCATTCTGGGAGGTGCGCGTCATCATTCCAACCAATCCGCGCATGCGCTGTGTTATATCTGGAGCGTACTCCAAATGCAAAGCGCGGCAAGTTTGAATCAGGTCTGACATACGCCTGGATGCGGTGAGTTAATGTAACCATGGGGCATGATAAACGTAGCCTATATGGCAGTTCCCAGGGCATTCTTTTGATATGTATTTATTGCCATTGTAGTGAATCGGGCACCTGTGGAGGGTCAGTTTAAAGCGAGACTTAATGACGTCCACAGCTGATATCCCACTTGGACTCCCCTGATGATCCAGTTTGAAACGTTGGGAGTGGGAACCACTGAAATTGCCTGACTGAGGTTATCTGGCCAAATGGGATTTGATGTGCTGGGAAACAGCCCCCCTGTATTTGGAGCCGGTAACTTGCAATTAATGCCTGCCTGTCATCTTGAGATTTGGTAAGACCATTCCTTATCTGAGAGGAATATTTTCAGTATAATTCCTCAATGTAACAAAATCTGCCTATAATACACGTTAAGACAGGCTCGTTTGTCCAGGGTTTTGATGACCCCCTTGTGTATTTAATACAGCTGAATATAGTGTTTTTTGGCATTTATCCACAAAAATTAAAAAACCAGCTGAGGCAGTCCGTTTATCTATGATCCTAATATCCCTATATTCAGGATCTGGCTAATCGTCCCATTACTGGTACGATCGCGAACCTTGGTTTTAACTCTTGCTATGAACTATAGTTCATTTTTACATTTGGTATATTAAAAGCTATGTTTTATGTTTGATTACTCTTTTGGCTTATGGTATTGGCACAAAGCTATTGGTCCAGCTACTTCTGTCATATTACTACTGTGGATCTAGTCCTGTATATTGCTAATTCTCTATCGCTGCTCAATTTAGTCACTCAGGGGATTAGCGGTCACCGGTGAGTCCATCACGGGTGACCGCTAATCAGGATGCGACACAGAGCCGCGGCATGACATTGAAGTCGGGTGAAGTTCATCCGACTTCATTCTGATCGTGCGGCTCTGTCTGTGTCTGCTGTCGTCTGCCATTCAGCTCTGCTACATGTCTGTGTCTGCTGTCAGCGGCCATGTAGCAGAGCTGAATGGCAGATGACATAGTAAAAACAGATCCCCTACGCATTACACATGCATTACACATGCTAGGCAAGTCATTAAATAAAAAAAAAAAAAAGCATCGCACTTGCGTTACACTCGGACCTAACGTGAACTAAAATCAGCCGAGTTTTTTTCAGCCCAGTCGGACAGATTTTACTCGCATAGATGTGTTTCCAGCCTTAGGTTCACCTTGTTGGGGTGTGAGAAGCCACAACCACTGAACTGCACATGTAAAAATGGCTGCCGCAGCCCCACTTGCAAAAGCAATCTAAATTCAGGGATAAAAGGGGTTAATGCCATGCTGCTGAAGAAATTCTAAATGGTAATGTAGGAACATGATGATTTATTAAGTCGTCCACGTGTTTCAGAGATCTATTTCTCCTTCATCAGGAAAGAAATCACATTCTCCCACCAAGGACACCAACTGCAAGGAGTTTGTATGTTATTTGCGTGGGTTTTCTCCTGGTTCTCCAGTTTCCTCCCACACGCCAAACACACATTGATAGGGAATGTAGATTTTGAGCTCCGATAGGGACAGTGATGATGATCTATGTAAAGCACTATGGAATTAATGGCACTATATACGTGAATAAATATTATATTACATTACCATTGAGTACATTACATTTGTAATGTGAGTTGTCCTGATGAAGGAGACATAGATCTCTGAAACGCGTTGACTTAATAAAACATCACATTCCTACATTGCCATCTGGAATTTTTTTGGCACTGCGGGATTAACCCCTTCTTTCCCTGGAGTTTGATTCCGAAAATGAGGTATATTACACTTTAAGGTCTCTCTAGAAGTCCAAGAATAATAAACGTAAAACAAGGAATTGGTTACAAAAAAACACAAAGATTATACTTGCCTATGCTTGAGTCCCCCATTGACTTCCATCATACTCGGTATTCGAGTCGAGCCCATCTGGGAGTCCGACCTGCTTGGTTTCGAGTACTGAGCACCTGAGCATGGTAGTTTTCACTCATCACTTGTGACCGGACATGCACGCCACAGCCCTATTTATTTTGTACGGGAATACCAGAGATAGCCGACTACAGAGGTTGACTCTGAGGCCAGAGTGACACTTGCGAGTGACTCGTGCTGTATCACCCGGCACGGCCTGTTGCTCTCCAGACACGAATTTCTCAGCTGTATAGAAATACATGCAGCTGTCCCGCTCCTGTCAGGAGAGCATGCGTCCGTGCTGGGTGATGGGATATGAGACTCGCGCGAGTCACTCTCAAGTGTGACTACGGCCTTACCGTCAATCCCCTATAGAATGAATGGAGCAGTGATGCGGATGTCTAGACACCCCTCCATTCAGAAGTGGCATTTCAGAGCCCCACTCTTAGGATTGTGTGGGTCCCAGTGGTTGGACTGGGATACTTTGGATATGTGTAACTTCTAAAAATATGAATAACCCTTTAAGATGTCTACAAGTAGATTGATCGTTTAAATTGTAAGAAATGTGATTTTTAGCCTTCCAACCAGTCAATTCTTACATCTTAAAACGTTTTGAAGTGGAAAAAAAAGACCTGCAGGCAGAAATCACCATTTTATTTTTTTACATTTATTCCGATCCTGTGTTAAGCAACATATTCCTTGTGACATGAAGGGATCGTCTGACAATATGTATGAGGACCTGAGAATTGTCTCCCAATGACTGATCTGTCTATGGGTGAGTGGGGCTGGTGTAGGGCATGTCAGGATCCCCTATCCTTTGTTCTGGTATGGTCTGGCAAAGGCGTCTTCCCTTCCTCCCATATAAATGAACAGGCATGCATGCCTATAAAAGTATTCTACTTATTGATTTTTAATATAAAGTGTTTTTATTATTTGTGTCCCTTAGTGAATTCCCTTCCTATGCAACCTGCATTTTCAAGCAAATCCTTTGTACTTTAATATCTTTTTTTCCTCCTCCCATTGAATACACAAAAGACAGATGAAGTGTAATGTTATCATTCTCTCAGATGAGGCAAGTTTTTTTTTATTTCTTTTTCTGATAAACAGGAATCAAGGGCATTTGAGAAAGTGTTAAATGTTTAACTCTATGTTTACAGCCATCACAGTCAACAAATGTATTTTCCAGCATCTACAAAGCCACAAACAGGTCTGGAATTGTATTCAGCTGTTTGTAAGTATACAATCATTTTTGGGGAAGTTGCAGATGTGTGGAAGCTAATAATTTCTGAACCTTTCTAAATGTTACGGCAAATCAAAAAAGTCCGTGGAGCCTCTGTTAGGAGTCTCAACACAGAAACTAGCCAGATATCCCTCCGGGAAGGACCTTTTTGGCTAGGTCCTTCCCGGGGGGATATCTGGCTAGTTTCTGTGTTGAGACTCCTAACAGAGGCTCCACAGACTTTTTTGATTTGCATATTTTCCAGGGGGCAATGCACCTAGGATTTCACTGTATTGAGCGCCCTCGTTGGCTGCCGGCAGTGTTTTCTCTGGCTGGTCTCCCCGAGATCAGTGATTGTTTTGTCTTGTTGGTCTACTAGGCATTGCTCCCACCTGGCCAGAATCCTACTCCACACTGATGAGGGGCAATACCCCTAAACAGCTGTCTGTGGATGGATACCTGGCCTTGGTATTTCCCTTGTCATATCTTTAAACTTGTCAAAGAGTTGGATATTGACTTAAAGGGCCACTTAATATGGTGGTTATGGTGGTCTCCTAAATAGAGCCACTCCTTGGCTAGGTCCTTCCTGGAGGGATATCTGGCTAGTTTCTGTGTTGAGACTCCTAACAGAGGCTTCACAGACTTTTTTGATTTGCATATTTTCCAGGGGGCAATGCACCTAGGATTTCACTGTATTGAGCGCCCTCGTTGGCTGCCGGCAGTGTTTTCTCTGGCTGGTCTCCCCAAGATCAGTGATTGTTTTGTCTTAAATGTTACGGTGACATTTTTTTTTCTTAAAGGGAACCTGTCGCCAGATTTGGGGTCTATAAGCTGTGGCCACCACCAGTGGGCTCTTACAGTATATACAGCATTCTAACATGCAGTATATAAGAGCCAAGACAGCTGTGTAGAACGTAAAATCACTTTATACTAGTCACCTAATCGGTTGGTGCGGTGGAGTTGAGTCATATGGGCGTTTCTGTTCTCTGGTGCCGGTGCCTCCTCTTTCGGCCATCTTTGTCGTCCTTCTGAAGCCGGGGTGCATGACGTGTCCTATGTCATACACACTCGCCGGCAGTGAGGTCCTGCGCAGGCGCACTTTGATCTGCCCTGAGCAGCGCAGATCAAAGTATTGTAGTGCGCCTGCGCAGGACCGGCGAGTGTGTATGACGGACGCGTCATGCACCTTCAGAAGAAGGACGAAGATGACCGAAAAAAAAGGCAATGGAGACTCCCATATGACCCAGCTCTACTGCAGCGACCATTTAGGTAAGTATTATAAAGTGATTTTTACGTTCTACACAGCGGCCTGGGCTCTTATATACAGCATGTTAGGATGCTGTACATAAGAGCCCACTAGTGGGGGCCGCAGATTATAGGCCCCAAATCTGCTGACAGGTTCCCTTTAAAGGTAACTTTTAAAAATATTAATGGTGTACTTTTTATGGGAGTGTAAATTCAAGTTTTTACGTTAAACACTGAAGAAAGCACACAGACAATAAACTGACATCAACAAGTTTTTGAAGTTTGAAGAAGGGGAAAAAATTCTTAGAAAGGAAGGGAGACAGGTGACGCTCTTCTGGGTGCAGTATTTTGGGATTACAATGAGCGCTTGGGGTAACATAGCTCGTGTATGTAATCTGTAATCAGTCTGTCCGGCGGCGGCTGGTCGGCCCACTGAATCAAAGTCCTTCCTTGGTCTCAAAGCAGAAAACAATGAGACAAAAGGAGGAGGGTGGTCCGTGCTCAGTCCGGTTGCTTGAATGTTTGACTATGAAATGACCAAATCCACTGGTAGTGATCTAGTTTTTATTAAAAATTTAAAGGGAACCTGTCAGGTGCAATATGCACCAAAAACCACGAGCAGTTCTGCATATTGCTAATCCCTGCCTAACCGTTCCTGTATACACTAGCATAGATAAAGAGATCTTTAGAAAAAGGATTTCTAAAGATCTTTTATTGTATGCTAATGACAGAGTGGACAAGTCCCTTCGGCGTTAGTTCCCCAGCCAGTCGGCCCCATTAGCATCTTAGCACATCCCTGCTAGCAGCATCCATGCTAATGAATGCACAGCATCAGAGAATGATCTCACTCGCCTCTCTGCTGCGATCACCGCCCGACACTGGATTTCGGCTCCGTGCGCATTACCCCGGAGGTTCGGGCATACGCACTATGAAGCTGGGTGTATGCATCCTGGCTTCAAACTGAAGTATTGCGCATGACTGGAAGTCCAGGGTCATGCACACTGAGCCAAAATCCAGCATCAGACGTGATGGTGGCGGAGAGGTGAGTGAGATCATCCTCTGACACTGCGCATTCATTAACATGTTAGTATGCCCACAGGGGTGTACTAACATGCTAATGGGGCCGACTAGCAAGGAAGCCACGCCCTTCTGACTAGTCCCTGCACTCATTAGCATATGATAAAAGATATTTAGAAATACTTTTTCTAAAGATCCCTTTATCTATGCTAATGTATACAGGGATGGTTAAGGCCCAGTCACACTAAACAACTTACCAGTGATCCCAACAACGACACAACCTGATAGGGATCGCTGGTAAGTTGCTAGGAGGTCGCTGGTGAGATGTCACACTAAGCAACGCTCCAGCGATCCCACCAGCAACCTGACCTGGCAGGGATCGCCGGAGCGTCGCTACACGTGGAAGCATGCTGCGCTTGGTAACTAAGGTAAATATCGGGTAACCAACCCGATATTTACCTTGGTTACCAGCGCACACCGCTTAGCGCTGGCTCCCTGCACTCCTAGCCACAGTACACATCGGGTTAATTACCCGATGTGTACTCGAGCTACGTGTGCAGGGAGCAGGGAGCTGGCACTGGCAGCGTGAGAGCGGCGGACGCTAGTAACGAAGGTAAATATCGGGTAACCAAGGGAAGGTCTTCTTGGTTACCCAATATTTACATTGGTTACCAGCGTCCGCAGAAGCCGGCTCACTGCACATTTAGCTGTTGCTCTGTCGCTGTCACACACAGCGATGTGCGCTTCACAGCGGTGGAGCAACAACTAAAAAATGGTCCAGGGCATTCATCAACAACCAACGACCTCACAGCAGGGGCCGGGTTGTTGCTGGATGTCACACACAGCGACATCGCTAGCAAGTTGTGCCTCAGCAGTGATGTTGCTTGCGATGTTGCTTAGTGTGACGGTACCTTTAGGCAGGGATTAGCAGTATGCACCCAGAACTGCTTGTGGTTCTGAGTGCATATTGGACTTAACAGGTTCACTTTAAAGCATAGCTTGCTGTCCAACGCGTTTTGGCAATATCTGCCTTAATCAGGTACATATTCAAATTAGATTATGTACCTTATGAAGGCAAATATTGCCGAAACGTGTTGTACAGCAAGCGATGTTTTGACTTTTTGAAGTTCACATTTCAGCTTTACTGTTTAGGCTTTGACAGTACCTTTTATCATTAATGAGTGAATGATTGTATGAAGGCTTTAGCGTACCACTGAAAGCTGAGATTGGGGTATGTTCCCATGTGGGGCATCTCCTGCAGTGAAATTCACAAAGGTAAATATTGCTTTGCATTTTTATGCAAATGTTAAGCATATTTCACACTATTACAAAGGATGAAATATGCAGTGAAACCCACACCATACAATAAGAGATTACATGTGCTGCAATTCAGTTTAAATCACTAAAACAAGTGCTTCTTTGAACTGCTCCTGCTGTCATCTCAGCCATTGAGGGGCGCTATTTCTGCACTCAGTGTTGATCACGTGACCCTGGATGCCAGAAGTACTCATATCCTGTGATGTCAACTTCCGGGCTCTAGAATACATACATACCTGAGACCTGGACAAAGAGTGGCCTGAGAGCCACATCCAGCCCCCACAGGCTGTACCATGCAACTGCCCTTCTCCGCCTGCATCCAAGGATGCCACTTGTCCAGAAATTCCAGGACAGTCCATGAAAGTATGACACTTCTGCCTGGTCTTAAAAGGAAGGTGCCACAATTTTTATTTTTGTATTAATAATTATTGATTATATAATCAAATATTTTAGCTGTTTTTTATTAATGTTTTCTGCATTGGGTGCTGCCATTTGTATTTGTTGATGTGTACATTTCTGAGCACGAGACTTACCTCAAATACAGCAGGCCCTGTGCATAAGAAACTGCAGTCAGTGTCCAACCAATAACCTGGGCACATCCGCTGAGATGTCCTGGTGGCACCATTTTACTGAGAGCAGCGACAGTAGGAGATGCCGGGATGTGGAGGTCTGGAATGAGGTGAGTATCGGTAGGGGTGAGCGGTATTCACAGCCAGATGTTAGCAGTACAGTACTGCTCCCCGCCGGTGTAATCATCATGCTGCTGTTCTCTGAACACCGACACAACACTACTATACTAATGTAATACTCTGAAGTAGGCTTTCAGTGACCTAACACACAATGTATCTAATGCCATCTTGTGTGGCACACCCCAGAGAGTGTATCTAATGTCCATCACATTACACCACTGCTCCCACAAAAATAGACTGAGTCGGATCAAACATTACTCTACTATTTCCATAGAAGTGGATGGAGCGGGGGGGCGGGGGGTCACGCATTACACCACTGTTCCCATAGGAGTGGATGGAACAAGGGGGTCACACATTACACTACTGCTCTCATAGAAGTAATTAAAACAGTGTCACACATTACACCACTGCTCCCATAGAGGTGACAGAGCAAAGTCACGCATTACTACACTGCTCCCATAGAAGTGGATGCAGTGGTGTCACATTTCATACATTTGATACTTCATATCTAATCCCATCCTGTGTGATACACTTCGCTGAGCCCTATAACTATCCCATCATGTGATACACTACCCTGAGCCCAGTATCTAATTTCAGCATGTTTTCCACTCCATGTATCTAATTACAGCATCTGATATGGTGAGCAGCACCAACTCCAACTAACAGAATTGGCTCTGCCAGCCATCCTCAGTGACATTGTCCACATCTCGGTAACACTTTGCAGTTGCCAACAAAATGGCCCCACACTGTGATCCTAAACTTCATCCTACCTTATCCCCTTAACGACCGTGGGTAATAAAATTCCGTCCTAAGTGGTAGATCCGCGCACGTCAGCTGATTTGAACAACTGACATGTGTGTCTCTCAGGCACGCGTGGATCTGCGTTTTACCTGCGCCTGTTATCTCCTTAAATGGTGCTGCCAAAATGTGACAGAGCCATTTACATCCCTGCTGTGGTAAATCTTCACTTACCCAGCTCCATAGGCGGCACTGTGACGTGATGACTGTGAGCCGATGGTTGTAATAGTAGCACATGGTCATGTGATGACTGCTGTAGCTAGCATGAGTCACTTCATGTTTCACTCTGTTTGTGCTTCCAGTGACGAGGTGACTAGGGGGATTAATAAAATAAAAAAAGTAAAAAAAAAAGTTTTAGGCTATGTGCACACTAGAAAAAGGATTTTTCTTAAGAAATTTCTTAAGAAAATGTCTTGAGAGTGAAGGAATAGCGCACCTGCATTAAAAAACGCACCAAAAATGCACCTGCGTTTTTACTGCGATTTGGTGCGTTTTCGGTGCGTTTTTGGTGCGTTTTTACCGCTGGTTGCTCCCTTCGTTATTGTGCCATTATCTATGGTAACTAACGCAGTTAGCTGCAGAAAAGAAGTGACATGCTCATTCTTTTTCTTAAGAAAATCTACTGAAAGAATTTTCTTAAGAAAAAAACGCAGTGTGCGCACAGCAAATTTTTTTTGCCATAGGTTTGGCTGGGGAATGTCTGCAGAAAGGTTATAAGAATTTCTCAAGAAATTTCTGTAGCAAAAACGCAGGCAAAAAACGCAGCGTGTGAACATAGCCTTACAGTAATAAAAATAAAAAACCTAAATTCAAATCACCCCCCTTTCGCCCCATTAAAAATTAAAGGGTTTAACAAAAATATATATATTTGGTATCGCCGCGTCCAGAAATTTGTCGAGCTATCAAAATAAAAAATCAAGTAATCTGATCAGTTAACGTCGTAGCGGCAAAAATAATCCAAGCATCAATATTACAATTTTGGTTGTCATAAATTTTGCGCAAAATGCAATAACAGGCAATGAAAGCATAGCATGTTCACAAAAATAGTACCATTAAAAACATCAGCTCAAGTCGCAAAAAATAAGCTGTCATTGAGCCATAGATCCCAAAAAATGAGAATGCTATGGGTCGCAGATTATAGCGCAAAAAGGGCACCACTTTTCTTAGACAAACTTCTGATTTTTTTTTTAATTCCTTATATAAAAGTAAACCTATACATGTTTGATGTCTACAAACTCGTACCGACCTGAAGCATCACACCAACTCATCAGTTTTACCATATAGTGAATACGGTGAATGAAATATCATATAAAATATCAAAAACAATCATGCAATCACACTTTTTTTTGCAGTTTTTCTGCACTTGGACATTTTTTTTGCTATTTTCCAGTACACTGTACGGTCAAAATTATGGTTTCATTTAAAAGTACAACTATTCCCACATAAAACAAGCCCTCATATGGCAAAATTGATGGAAAAGTAAGAAAGTTACGACTCTCGGAAGAAGAGCAAAAATACCACGAAAAACGGTGTGAAGGGGTTATTCTTTCTCAAATGGCTAGAAGTGGAGGCGATCAGTGATGTCCAACACCTTCCAAAATTTGAGGCATCTGAGATTTTTTTTTTTAAGCTGAAGAAACTATATAAATTATTTTGACTGTAATTACCATTATTTTACAGTTTAAAGTGAATGCAGCTGATGTCGTCATAACGTTTTCGTCCTATCATTTACTTTGATGTTTGAACATCTATGCCCATAACTTAATAACTGCTTTAAAGTTGAAGTTGTCCAGTTACCAAAACTGATTTTTTTTTTTCCCTCATAAATCTTGCTAATATGTGTGTGCCGCCCCGTGCCAGCAGCCGAGCTGCTTGGATCCGGATCTCCGGTGGCTCGAGGGGTCTCCGGACCCCTCAAATGAAGGGGGTATTTACAGGGGATTGTAAAGTTCATGACGCCACCCGTGGTTTGTGGTAATTGGAGTACCATCACTGCAGTTGGGAGTACCCAGGGATGATGGAACGGGGCAGCCAGGTGTTGTGACCCTCCACGGGTAGGGGAAGAATACTCTGGGACTCGGTGATGGTGAGGGGGAATGCCGTTGGGTGCGAAGGGGTCCCTTGCGTACTCACTCAGTCCATTAAGCTGACACCGACAACTGGATAAACCAAAGTTCTGTACACCGCTGCCGCTGAGGGGAGCTAGTTCGGGTCCCGTTCCCAATGGTGCTGCCTGGTCATCCGTGACCTGCCTCCTGGCACTAAGTTTACTTCTCAGTTTGTCCCGGTAGTATGGAACTTGCCGGGTCCCGCTCCCCACTATGGCTAAGTGTGGGAGCTTGCTCTCAGGGTTCACGCTTGGGATTTCTGGACCGTTTTTAGTGGAAAGTCCTATCCCCCTCATTGCGCTAGTACCCTGATTTTGGAGCGGGTGGAGAGCGGATCTTGAAGGCTCCGTTCTCTTCGGGTAAATTGTCAGGTTGCCTGAAGCTGCTGCCCGACTTAGGGTCCACATACCCCGTCGTGCCTTGGTCCCAGCCCGGTGATGGTGCAAGGCCGCTGGCTGTCCTCCTTGACAGATCTGTGCCCCTTGCCACGATCCCCTGTGACTGGGGATCCAGCTCCTCTATTCCCAGACCACCGTCTGCCACCTAGATAGCTTCCTAGGAGCCCAGCTCCTGGCCTCCTCTCTCCTTCACGTCCAAACTACTTCTCTCTACTCCTGACACTCCTGACCTCCCCTCTCCAACCCCCCCAAGTGGGCGACTTTATTCCACTCAAGCCGTCCACTGGTGTGTTTGGTGGGTGTGGTGCAGAGTGTACCTAGGATTTTAATTAGCTGATGTAGGCAACACTATATAGTTGGGGACCCATAACCAAGAAGGAGGTGGATACTGCACGGGAGGGCAGATTGTGCAATACCCTGTGATGACCCGATAATCCAGGGGCGTCACATTTGCCTCTCCACACATCTATTATGTTATTTCAGCAATATTACCTTTTATCATTTTATTTTGGTCTAGCAGCACATCCTCATTTCTGGCTCCAGCTCTGATGGGGTTAATCTCTGTCCTGACTTCCTGGGTTCAGTTCCTACAACTCCCATAATTCTTAGGACTGTATGTGACACACTAACTCAGCTCTCCACCCAAAGACTCCTCCCTGCCGTCTTCCCTGTGTGGAAGCACTGAGAGAAATCACACAGAGACAGCAGAAGCTCCCAGCTCTGCACAACCAGGGTAAAAAAGTGTCTATCTTCTGCTTGTTCTCATATAGTTCATAGTGTGTGTGTGTGTGTGTGTGTGTGTGTGTACAGAAATTATGATTAGGCTGCTTTCACACATCAGTTTTTTGGCATCAGGCACAATCCGGTGTAAAAACTGATGCAATGTATCAGGCGAAAAAACGGATCAGTTGTATCACTTTTTTCAATCAGTTCCTTAAGTTTTTGGATGGATCCGTTGTGCTACTGAGCATGCTCAGTAGAAAAAAATGGTATCAGTCGCTGTAATCCGTTGTATGGCTCATTACGTCGGATCCAGCGCCCATAGGCTTTCATTGTACATGACGCTGGATTGGGCGCAGTCCGTTTTTTTTGTCGCTGCCAAAATCGTTGCATGCTGCGTCCTTTCCGGCAGCTGGACACATACATTTCGCCAGATACGTGCACGACGGATACAACACAAGGGCATCAGGCACAATCCGGCGCCAATACAATTCAATGAGGAAAAAACCGGATCCGGCTTTATCAGTTTTTCGCCGGCTTGTGCCTGATGGCAAAAAACTGATGTATGAAAGCAGCCTTAGCCGGCACAGCATGTGAAAAAAATAAATAATTGGAGGAAAAAAATGATGGGGTGATGAGATTGCTTTTTTCCCTCTTGCCTAGTCTCTGTGTGTCGTCTGTATCATCTGTGTGGCATGCATTTTGCAGGCTACTTTCACATCAGCGTTTTTTGCCTGTAGGCAAAAATAATGCAGCCCGCATATGACTGGATTCTGTGGATTAAACGTGCAACGCATGCAATCTCAATTGTTATTTTATCACATCCTTCTGCAGCGGAACACAGAATTTATCGGCCGGCACTGGAGTCAGCTGAACTCCTGATCTCACAGCCTGCACACGCGATGGATGCAGGTTAACAGCAGTCACTGCCTGCTGCCGATCACATGTGACAGTGTGCGGGCTGTGTGGTCAGGAGTTCAGCTGAGTTAAGATCAGCAGACTCCAGTGTCGGCCAATTACTTGTTCTGTGTCCCGCTGCATCCATCGCAGCGTGTGCGGGCTGGAGTTCAGCTGAGTTCAGATCAGCTGACTCCAGTGCCGGAATTAACTCAGCTGACCTCACAGCCCGCACATGCTGCGACGGATGCAGGGGGACACAGAACAAGTAATCGGCTGACACTGGAGTCATCTGATTACTTGTTCTGCTGGCTGTGTGGTCAGGAGTAGGATGAGTGAGCAGTAAAATGCTCTGGTGCACGATGGACAAAGCCCATGTTGATTTTTTATTTTTTTTAAAAAAATTCATTAAAAAACCCCCCCAAACACATAACCCTAGGGCTTCGCCATATTTTTTGTATGCTAGCCAGGTACAGCAGGCAGGAATGAGCAGCCCCCAACCCCCAGCTGCCTATTTGTATCCGGCTGGGAACCAAAAATATAGGGAAGCCCTTTTTTTAATTATTTCATGAGTTTCATTAAATAATTAAAAAAAAAAAGACGTGGGCTTCTCCCATTTTTGGTATCCAGCCAGGTACAACTAGGCAGCTAGGGATTGGAATCCACAGCAAAGGGTGACCCAGGCTTTCTGCATCCCCCACCCCCCGCTGCGAATTGCAGTCCACAGTGTGCAGTAACTAGGTGAGATGCAGCACGACAGGTGACAGAGCAGAGCAAGTTGGTGACATGCCCTGCTCTGACACATAGTGTTCTACATGTCACTAACTTGCTCCATTCTGTGACCAAGTTACTGCACACTGTGACTTGTGTTGCATGGGACCAACTGTCTCCACTCTGTCACCTGCACAACAAGTCACAGAGTGGAGCAAGTTGATTCCATGCAGCGTCCGGTCACCTGTACTGCTGGTAGGAGTACATGATCACACTGCCCGACACCACACACTCTCCTGACAGCTGAGCAGAGTGGACGGCTGGATAGTGTGATCACATACTTGCGTGATAGGGGGGGTTTCAGCTGAAGAAACCCTCCCTGTACTCCACACTGGCGCCCCGCACCTCACAGATCTGCTAAGCGCTCTTCACTGCTCCACACTGGCGCCCTCCAGATACTCCCCTCGATGCTGAGCTGTGACGTGCGTTAGTTATCGCCCACAGCCCAGTCAATCAGTGTGATTGGCGCCAGCATTCCCTGATGTAACGTCAAGTCTGAGAGCCCAACACTTGACGTGACGTTAGAGGATACTAGCGGCCACAGCACCAGAGGGTCATGTGACCAGCACTGAGCATGCAGGATAGCGCCGCTCAGTGCCAGAACTGCAAATAGAGGCCAATTAGAAGACACCTAAAATTGTAAGTTGCACTGATATAGAAAATAAAAAAAATGGGTGAACGACCCCTTTAAGGTACATTCTGCCCTTATGCTTTCAATTCACATAATTCATCATAATGAAGGGATATTCACAATGTATCCCACATCCATTCCAGCTATGCAATGAGCTGCAGGGAGGACTTCGTATCGCCATGGGTGACAGCGCTTTATAATCCGCTGTAGAATGGGACATAGAGTGGCAGCCATTATTGTGGTTATTAGTGTACACTCACACGAGCGTGAAAATCGGATTTTCTCGCATTGCACTCGGACCTATGTTAGTCAGTGAGGGAGAGCAGTTAGTCAGCTTTTCGCATGCTGCGATTTTCTGCTAGAGCCATATCCCTCGCACCCATTCAAGTGTTATCCCAGTACTGTGCGATATACGCACAGGCTGACAATGGAGGAGATGGGGGGGATTAACCCCTCCCTCTCCTCCGCAGCACCCGTCCACCGCTTCACAGCTGTGACCTGATTGCAGGATCGGGTCACAGTCACATGACACTCGGCTCACGCTCGCAGCAGAGCCTGAGCCGGGGGTCATTAGCATATCACATCCGATGCTCTCACATCGGATGCCATACGCTCGTCTGAGTCCAGCCTTAGGCTATGTGCCCACGCTAGAATGTCCCTGCGGATTTTTTTGCCTGAAAATCCGCGACTTTCGCGGCAAATCCGCACCCGCGGATTTGCCGCGGATTTACCGCGGATTTGCCGCGGATTTTGATGCGGATTTTTTTTTTTCCCATTGAAAGCCAAAAATCCGCACCAAATCTGCACCAAACAATTGACATGCTGCAGATTTTTCCGCATCAAAATCCGCGGCAAATCCGCCGCGGAAAAATCCGCAGCATGGGCACAGCATTTCCAAAATGCCATTGAAATGGCTTGGAAGTGCTGCTGCTGCAGATTTTCGGCAAATCCGCGGTAAATCCGCGGCAAAATCCGCGGTAAATCCGCGGTAAATCCTGTAGCGTGGGCACATAGCCTTAGGGTAAATGTAAACGGCAGTATAGTCATTGTGTCTGTTTAGTATATGGTGCTATTTAAGGCCTCCTTCACATGTCCATAAAAAGCACATATATAAAACACATAAGTGACAAATCGGCACTGGTGTCACCAGTGTTTTCCATCAATGTGTAATCACTGTATCATCAGTGTTTTTTCGATAAAGAAAGAAATTACAAAGCTTCTCCTATACTTTGCAGTGTTAAACACGTACAGCATATGGACTGCACACTGCTTCCATCCGGGTGCTGTACGTCTTTACATGGACCCATAGACTTGTATTGTCCCTTGTCATCCATTGTGCCGGAAAAAAGTGTATATGTGAACATTACCATTGGATATAATGGGTATTTGTGGTATCTGTGAATAAAATGTATGCCACATGTACCGGAAGCACTTACATGTGGAGGAGACCTAAGGTGGAGAAATGAAGACTGAAGAATTGTGACTTCTCCACAAGGTCCACAACTGTTTCTGATCTACCTACTTCTGTCAGGTGTAAAGAGACCTTGATAGTTACCTTGGAACGCCACATGCTTGCGGCTCTGACAATTCCTCACAGTGTTCCTCACTCCTGGAATGCAGTAAGAGGCTTAGTGATGGAGTTGCTAACATTGATTTGGCCCATATGTGCCGAATGGGATTGAAACAGGTCTGTGTCAGGCAGGTTGCATTATGTGGATAAGAGGACACGAGACGTCACTGGATGACAAGATAGACGACTGTTGCGAAGGCTTTGTACACTAGTGGCAAGTGCAAGTGTGCAGATAGCAGCAACCAAAAAATCAACAGTCCGGTCCCATGATAATGACTTCATGGCCCATATACGGTCAGTTATGCAATGCGGATTATAATGATTAATCGTTTGTGTCCAGAGATTGGACAATACAAGAGATAAGTGGCAAAAATATGTCAAAAAGTCAAAACGTTCTCTTTAACACTAGAACTACTGAGGTAGTCATTTTGACTACTTTGCACCATGTATTTCTATATAGGTGTCACGAGTCCAGTAGTTCTAGTGATAATGGAATGGAGGCTGATAGTGGTCAATCGCTCTAACTTGTGTCTACAGCTAAATCAAAGCTGTTTAGAAACCCCAAATGAGGGAATTATGGTTCAATGTGGGGGAGGGGAAGATGTTTACAAGTCTGCAGTCACTCTATGTGTTTGCGAACATGTGATTCCTCATATCACGAGCATGGAACAGGCAATCAAGTGACCGTGAGTATGTAATTTTCATACTTCCAGCAGTGTTGACACACATCAGCCAATCGGGCTGATTCACTCCCGCCGCCTTCAGACAAATCGCTTAAAGGGGATCTGTCACCAGGTTTTTGCCACCTAATCTGAGAGCAGCATAACATAGGGGCAGAGATCCTGATTAGAGATCAGCTGACCCATTAAATTTCGGTGCAGCGGGTGCAGCCGGACTTTTGAAAAAAGTTTGGTTTTGGACCCGGACTTGACCTGAACCCCAGTGGAAGCCACAAACTGGGCAGTTCGCGTGTCCACCCACATACAGGCAGCCATAAACAGATCACAGTAGGTAGGGTGAACGGTGTTTTTCCTTTTCTTTTTATTTTTTTGGGTGCACACTACATCTGATCATGCTGCTGTTACCCCCAGTGCGAGATGGTCAAACACTACAACTACACTACACGGCTTGCACTGGGCTGAGCAGGGAGCGTACCAGAGCACAGCAATGCTCGTGTGAGGGGTTTGCATATGTAAATCACCTGAACTCTGTTTTTTTTGTTAAGTTGGTGTTCAATATGAACATCAAGCACTGAACCTCGGTTCGCTAATCTCTAATCCTGATTTCAGGGTGTTTCTCTTATTGGGCCCTGCAGGTTGCAGTGGGCCCTAGGATGATATTAGTGGTCTGCTGAAGGTAATTATGCAGGGCTCTGGCACTGCTCCTCCTGTTCCTCCTTACACAAAAGTGAAGGTTGCATCCTGCTGCTGGGTTTTTGCCCTCCTACAGCTCCCTCCAAGTCTCCTGCTGTACTGGCCTGCCTTCTGGTATCTGCTTGATGCTCTGGACTTGTGCTAACAGACATCCCTAACCTTCTTGCCACAGCTCGCATTGATGTGCCATCCTGGATGAGCTGCATTACCTAAGCAACTTCTGTGGGTCATAGATACTGCCTCATGCTACAACTAGGACTGGGATCCATGACAGAATCCAAAAGTAATTAAAGAAACAGCCAAAAAGGATGAGAACAGAGCAATGATCTATGGTGACCACCTGCAGAACCACTCCGTTATAGGGTGTGTTTTAAAAATTGTCTATCATTTCTACCTCTTGTCAATTCTATTTGAAAAATTATATATTTTTATGTGTATTTTTGTAAGAAAAAAAAAAAAACTTAAAAGATTTTTAATCCTGGAGATAAGTTATTCATGTGCTTCCCATGTGTGTGCTCCCTGTGTCTTCTTTAGAGCTTAGTGGGGTTGATTAAGCACTCATCATATCCGTTCCTTACCTAAGCCCAGTTCTAGGGTCAGTCAGGGTACAGTATTCTGCTCATAGGTGCGGAACCTGTTTAGGATGGTCAGAGACGTGGCAGGTTTGGTCAGTAGTCACCATCTCCCCCTTCCCTAGACACAGGGTTTCAGGGTTTCCCTTCCCTGTCGCCGTACTCGTGCTTCTTCCCCATACCAAGCGTGACACCATATGAATCCAATAACATCTGAATAATTAGCATAGATTTCTCAAAAAACAACTTTCTTCACACAAAAGATACATACAATCATTTTCAAGAAATACAAATTCATTCAGTAATATAAGATCAGTACGTTTATTCCTACCCTGCGGGCAAGAGGAGCATAGGCTGTCACAATAGGTGGTATATTTTTTAAAAAGCTCCGAAACTGCCGATAATCCAAGTTCATGTAGGATCCCTCCCGTGGGTGCACAAGGACCGGTTTCCTTACCCTTTGAGACCCATTGTGGCTGGCATTGTTTCTTTGAATTAGTGCATTTGTGAGTAGGTGGATGCGTGTTTTCAGCTAAAAAAATCCCAAAGTTTGGGGAGTAGTCTTTCCCCTAGTTTTATATCCGATGGGAATGGCTGGAGATCTAGAACTACAACATGGTTAACCCTTTAGGTTTTCATAAATAAAATGTGGTGGCAATAAATTTGCAGCTTGCAAGAATGCTAAAAAAATCTAACAAAGACTGGTGAACAAAGATAAAACATATGAAATTAGACAAGGTATTAATTGTATTACAACATTTGTTGTTTATTGCATTGAATGCATAATTTGTGATAATAAAAATCTGTAGGTGTCATGAGGTGCATAACAGGAGACCAGGGCTCCTACTCTGGTCCTCAGGCTGATCCCAGTGATACAACTTTTGGTGAAGATGTCTGGGCCGGCTTCCTTAAGGATGCTTTACACACTGCGACATCGCTAATCATATATCGTCGGGGTCACGTCGTTAGTGATGCACATCCGGCGCCGTTAGCGACATTGCAGCGTGTGACACCAAGGAGCGATGATCAACGAGCGCAAAAATGTGAAAAATCATTGCTCGTTGACACGTTGCTCCTTTCCAAAATATCGTTGCTGCTGCAGGTACAATGTGGTTCGTCTTTCCTGCGGCAGCACACATCGCTGTGTGTGACACCGCAGGAACGACGAACATCTCCTTACCTGCGTCCACCGGCAATGAGGAAGGAAGGAGGTGGGCGGCATGTTCCGGCCGCTCATCTCCACCCCTCCTCTGCTATTGGACGGCTGCCGTGTGACGTCGCTGTGATGCCGCACGAACCGCCCCCTTAGAAAGGAGGTGGATCACTGGCCAGAGCGACGTCGCAGGGAAAGTAAGTCTGTGTGACGGGTGTTAGTGATGTTGTGCGCCATGGGCAGCGATTTGCCCGTGACGCACAACTGACGGGGGCAGGTACGCTCGCTAGCGATATCAGTACCGATATCGCAGCGTGTAAAGTACCCTTAACCCTTCTCCTGGACAACCCTGGTTGAATACCCCCTCTCCCCAACCCCAGAGGAGGGCTGGGACATGAGTGGTTGATCCCACAGATATGGACAAATAGGTAAACCAAAACTCCATCACACAGCTAGCACTCATAGATACAAGACATTACATCCACAGCACGGAGAAAATCACTAGCAACTGGAACACAACAGCACACAGATCGGATAAGCAAAAGCTATAGTTGGCATGGGAAGACAGGCTACACCATCTTATAAAGGCAGGGAGTAACTGTGATAGGTGTCCCTTAACATGTGATGCAAGAGGTAACCAGCAGGCTTGCAGAAATTAACTCCTGCAAGCCCAGTCACTAATGAGCACACAGCTGGTCAATGCCCAAGCCTGTCTGAGCAACTCAAGAAGTACCAGAGAAGGCATAGTGTAGAGTGTCAGATTCTGCAGTGTGAACAGCGTCAGATGCCACCATGAAACTTGGCGAGTTTAGAGTCAAACACTGTGTGACAGTAGAATGTACCACCAGAAAATGAAGAGAGAGAATAAACGAGCATACCAGGGATGCAATTAATAAGGACGCCAATAATCCTTCTAGTTTATCAAAACATTTTTTTTGAAACACGTACTGGAGTCCTGACAGTATTTATATTCTATGGTATAGAGACAATTAACCCCTTAGCACAAGGAAGAGATAGAAGAGCGTTTTTGAATCAATCAACTTATTGGATATTAATGCTAGACTTCTCTTGCTGCAGAGTATGAACAAACGTACTGATCTTATAACTTCATTCAGTAATGTAATATATTTCTTGAAAATGATTGTATTTATTTCTTGTGTGAAAAAAGTTGTTATCTGAGAAATTTATGCTAATTATTCAGATGTTATTGGATTCACATGGGGGTACTAGGAAGGTGGGGACTTTCATTGGTTTTTATATAAAAAAAATAAAAAATAAATCTTTAGTTTCATATAGTGCTAACATTCCGCAGCACTTTACATACATCGGGAACACTGACCCCATTGAGGCGCAATCTAAATTCTCTAACTTTATGTCTTTGGAGTGTGGGAGGAAACCCACGCAAACACGAGGAGAAAATACAAACTCCTTTCTTGGGATTCGAATCCAGGACCCCAGCACTGCAAGACTGCAAAGCTAACCACTGAGCCACCATGCCACCCATTTATATTACTGCACTCGTCTTTCAGGTTATGAGTAAGGGGGATACCCCCAAAATGCATAAACCCTTTGTATCTGGGACATTCATTTAATATGAATCGAATGGTGGTTCAATTCTGTTTCTTATGGTTGTTTTTACCTTTGAAAAATAAATAATTTTTTTTAACCCTACGAGTGGAGGTGTTGGACTTTCTCTTGGTGGACTTTTGGACTGGTTGCAGTCCTGGAACCAGGTGAGCTGGAAATACTTTTTATGTTACTTGCATAGTAAGATAGTAAGACTTTTTTACACTGTGGAAATAATTCAGTCTGTGCATATATCTCTGTGCCCTTTGCTATATTATATTATGTCCATTACCACCCGCTTATTGCTGGCGCCTCAAAGTGCACACATACTGTGCTGCACCATTTATTAAAATTATGGAGGCGGAATATCTGAATATTGCAGGTGACAGTTTTAAAAATGTCAAAAACAAATCACTAGGGCATAAAAAAAATAAACACATAAATTTATGTCACATTTAACACTTTCTTGACATGTGCCATATCTGAATGGCAGTTATCCGGGTGAGGAATTGAGCCCGCTCTATACATAGTGGGTGGCACCTTTCTGTACCTGCTGTAATTGGCACTAGTACCATTTATTCTACTCTTACCGCTTAGTTGTCACCGTTAACTGCAGCTGTGGTATCTATTTTATACACGTCTAACCATCTTAACCCAGGACTGTGACATTGTATGCAAGTTCTGAATTCACGGTAGAGCCTCCCTGTTTTTTTTCTTTTCCAGGCCGCCACAATAAGGTTTTCTTACAGTGAAGACACTTGTATATAAGATACAGAGTAGATCATTTAAAATAGAAACCTCATCTGTATCTGCTATATAAGTCACATGTTGTTTTTTTCATTGAAATTTGACTTTAGAAAAAGCCTATCAGTAGTCCCTTTATATTTAACCCCCTCATCATCCGGCGATTTTCCGTTTTTCGTTTGTTTTTTCCTCCCCTTCCTTCAAGAGCCATAACTTTGTGTGATACTGCTGGAGTGTGTTGGATTGAGCTGTCAGAGTTTGACAGCGCAATCTAACTAGTTAGAAGGCACAGGTGGATCACAGATCCACACTTGCCTGTTAGCTGCATATGGCTGCTGATCAAATCAGCAGACTTGTGCGGGGAAATAGTACAGGCCCGACGGGCGACCCCACATTAAAGAAACATATACGACCTGAGACATATAGGTACGTCCTAGGTCGTAAAGGTGTTAATATTTTTTTTTAAATGCGTAAATTAAGCTTAATGTAAGCTGTTGTCATAAGTGTGTAGAAAATTTCCCCCCGAATTTCTAGCAAAAGTTGGTCCCAAACTTCCAAGTAGTGGGATCAGCTCAATTCTCTACAGTCCCCCCCGCAACGGATGCACAAGATCTCATCTGATATTGGAGATCTTGCACTTAGCATTAAAGGGTACCTGTTACAAAAATGTTCCCTTATAAGCTGTGGCCACCACTAGTGAGCTCTTATATACAGCATTCTAGAATACTCTACATAAGAGCCCAGGCCACTTTGTAGAACGTAAAAAAATGCCTTTATAATACCTAGGGGGCAGTCCAATGGGTGTCACTGCTCTCATCCGGCGCCTCCTCCATCTTGTGTAATCGCTGTCCTCCTGCCCAGACCCGTGTGCATGATGCATCATGCGTCATCCACACAGAGACCGCCATTGCACTCAAGCATGAGCACTTTGATCTGCCCGGCTGAGGTCAGAGCAAAGTACTATAATGTGGAGGCGTGAGGAAAGGTCATAGACCGAGGAAAGGTCAAAAACCTGGTAGTTCCCGCAGCTCATAAGAAAAAAACCTGTTGACAGGTTCCCTTTAACCCAGAGTTTACCGCATCATTTACTAAGCAGGGACAATATGGTAACCTTTAGAAAGCTTAATGTTCGGCAACTGCACACTAAGTAATGTGGCTGTGCTAGGTGCGAAAAACGAGATCTCACATTTACACACAAAATCTTATACTTTCACTTGTGAGATGGGCCAAGGCCAATTCTGGCATCCCACCATACATGCTAAGATCCCACAACCTAGAGGTTTGAAAGCAACTTTTGCTACGGGCATTAAAAAGTATTTTGTGCACTTTTGAAGACAACTTATATTTAGAAAAAAAATCACTAGTTGGGGGCTGCCCAGACTGGTGATAGGCGCTCTTAAGATGTTTGCTAACTCTAAAAGTACGCAGTAAGAAAGTGAATCCGTATATACACACAAGAAATGATTAAATACAGGAATCGAGAGTGTAATTCAGTATTAATGAAAAACCTAATGTCCTTGTGTTGTTTTATTCGCACCGTTTTAAAAGTGTAAAAATAATTTATAAAGTTTTATTAGCACATGCCGCTAAATTGTGCCAAATAGCAGTGTTTAGCCTGACAGCATAGCCGTGAATTCATTAGTGCTATGTGAACATTGTCATGAAAGCAAATTGCCACAATTTAACTTTAATTTGTACAAAAAGAATGTGTATTTTAATCCTATAATTTCACATTCATACTTTAATCACACTTAAGTTAATATATCCTGAAGTCAGTAAGTGATTACCTGTGATCATGATTGGCACAAATCAGTTAATTATATAGCAGCGCTTCCATCCAGAATGAGCCACCATACCATATTTGATCTCTTTTTTTTTCTATTAGTTTTACAATAAATTGCTATATAATACACATACGCTATATGATTTTAAGTATATCCCACTTATTATAATCCTTTCAGATACATTTGAAGGTATCTCATATATTTTTATATTTAAACAAAATATACATTTTCTATTCATCGCAATAATTAGAAGTCAATGAACTTTTTTGAAAAGTTACATGCGTGCGAGAGCTTTATCTAAATAGTATTAGTAACTCATATATTCTTACAAAAAAAAATATCTACCATTTCCCTCTGTTAAAACCTAGCATATTTCGACTGCATATTTCAGTGGAAGGCCATAATGGGATGAGATCTGCAGGGGAAAGGAGCCACATGGGATGGGATCTGTAGGGGGAAGAGACCACATGGGATGAGATCTGTAGAGGGAAAGGAGCCACATGGGATGAGATCTGTATGGGGAAGGTCGTCCGTTTCAATTTTAGCAGGGCTTCTTTAGTAATAATTTTTAAAAATTGTAGAAAAACTGTTTAATGCAATATGACTGACAGTGACTGGAACAACTGTTGCTGGACAGGAGAGTGAAGGTATAGGAGGGTAAGAAGGGGAAAGAGATTGTACATTAAATTACTTGTATTTTTTGGTTGAGGAAAGTGCGTGAAAATGGGTGTGGCTAACAAAATGATTTTGCTTACAGAATGGGTGTGGTTTTCAAATGGGCGGGGTTTACAGAGAACCTGTTGTTAAAAATTTGAACCCCACCTCTGCTCAGGAGGTATGTGAAACAACCCGATGACCTTTCAGGCAGCCAAGTCCAGGTTGCCAGATTTCATTTGTTTGGAAAGGGATATTCCAGTCTGTGTAGGAACCATTAAAGTGTTGCACAGTTAAAGATACTAATCTGTACAGGCAGGACCCAGCAGAGTCCAGGTGCAGCAGCAGTGAGATAGGCTTTTATTTCCCTTTATCTATGTTGGATTCCGTACGTACTAATTATTACTCAGCAGTTTAAAAGGCTTTTCTACTACAAGGATTTTGATGACCCATCCTTACTACAGGTCATCAATATTAATACTTTGAAGTCGATCACTACTGCTCCTTCACTCTGTTTAGTGAGAAGTTGAACTCCTAGGTACATGATATCGCATCCTAGTCAAATGAATAGAAGCTGATCTACTTACTGAGCAGCAGCCACTAAGCAAAATACAGAACCATGCAGTTCCATACTCTTTGCATTTGGCTGCTGCTGATCAGTGACGGTGTGAGGGGGTCAGAACCATGATAAACAGATATTTACCTATCCAAAGAACAGATCAGTAATAGTGGAAATAGCCTTTAAAGCAGCACTGAAAATGTTAACATTTGAATTTGCTTAGAAATATAAATTTGATTATATGTGCTCATGCTACTGTTTTTGAATTTTGAGCCCCCTTGTTCATTATTATGAAATGACCACCACAGTCTCAGACTGTTCTGTGCATAGCATTCTTAAAAGTCGTCACCCTCCAATGGACCAGCACCATTCTGTCTGTCTTCCTCGGTCTCTCTAAGGGCAGGGTGACAACTGTCTCAGGCTTTTAAGAAAGCTCGACATAGGAATGTATGAGACTGTAGTTTTGCTCAGATGCAAAAGGTGAAGCAGAACCCCTGAACAGATGCAGGATTGTTCAGTGGGTTAACTGTACATTTGCCATATTTAGTTAAATATTGCATATCGACTGTAGCATGACATTGAAGTGCAAGTCAATAAAATGGAGCAAAATCTACAGTTGTGCACACTCATAGGTTATTCAGAGAATAGGGCAGAGAACATGCAAGGTGTACTCATTTCTGTATGAAATCCCAGTTTGGCTTCACTGAAAGGAGTATATCCCAATGTGCCACATAATTGCCTTGCGTCATGAAGCTTTTTTCTCCAGTTGTCTGGTGTAATACGACTTCAAATATTGCAAAATGAGCCATTCAAAGTTTTTAACGCCAGTCCCGGTCAACTTCACCAAAATTGGTAGAGCATCAGCCAAGACCTCCTATCTAATTCATCATAATTTACACTTTACTGGCGTCAATTTCACCAGTAACATTTCTGGCAGAGACTAGTGCAAATTGTAGGGGTCACCTAATTCATTAAGTGGCATGTCCTTCATGATGGATTTAGCGCACCTTACTACAGTGGCCCTGTTAATTAGAACTGGCATGCAAAACCCCAGTGTTAGTTAATCGGGCGCTTTGTGACAAAACCCCCTCCCCCAACATTTTGGCCTAAAGTAAGCAAACTAATAGGTGATTTAAAAATGTGGCAGATGTATGGACTATGATACGTTTGGCTCATTTCGACACTGTCTAGTCTATGTCTGCACTGTCTAAGAATTAGACAATATTGATAAATATGCTGTAATGGGTGTTCACTAGTGGGAACCATCATGTATTTGTAATATGTATATATACTTGGTAATATTTGAAATGTTCAGTAAAAATAGTTCATTTTTCTTATATAATACATACACACATGTCACTGACTGTAGCTGTGGCGTTCAGTGGAAGTCTCCATAGTCTACATTGCCGGCTAAATTCGGAGAAATGAAAAATCGTGTCCAATACATATGAGGTTATCCAGCTCTTGCACATTTGTAGATATGGTTGTGGCCCTTTTAATTGAGTGCAATATATTTGTTACCCTTAGGGGGAGAACACTTCTCAAAGCTGATAAAAGTAGTTAAGAGGCTAGTGTCTGCGCACCAGGGCTACAACAGTGGTTTATCCTCTACGTCCCTTGAGGAACAGTTTATACCTGCATCATCATCCTATTTATCCCTTTACAATAGCTCTGTGTATCACCAGCAGAGGGGTTTAGCTAAAGCCAATCTTCAATTAACCTTTGTTTTTAAAGAACGCCGCTCTTGAGAAAAAATGACTGTGAATTTCGATGGAAACCAATTACCAAAGTGTTCCTCTAATATTTATATAAAAATTATGCAGAACTGCATCCACATGATGATTCGAGAGCCTCTTCAGACAAAAAGCTACGTGAATAAAAGAAATTCATTATGCAACCGAGAAGCTCATCATCCAGATATATGCTTCCAGATGCAGAAAGTTCAGGCACTTGTTTTGTACAATTTTGATTTCCTCTTGCTGTTGTCGATTTTTTTTTTTTTTAATTTTTCTTTTTTTTTTAGTTTGATTTTTTTTTTTTCTCGTTACTGTTTTGCTTTTTTTTCTTCCTGTTTGTAATGTGAATTGCTGATAACAGCAAGTTTAATGGCAAAAGTATGAAACAATATTCAGGCTTGTCAAGGAAAGGTCAAACTATTTGCATTCATTAGGAGCCTGCAGGAGCGTGCAGTGTGTGTTTCATTCTAAGGCTTATGGTTATTGATTTTCATACAGCTGTAGGAAGAAGATAATTAGAAGTATACTTCACTTATAGGTGATACAATTAGGTATAATTTGCCTATAACTACACAGGCATAGAGCTGCATTGCATCTAAGCGTCTTTTCCGGACAGCTGCTCTTCTCATAAATCTGATCTAGCACTGACTACATATGCAGTGGTTTGCCATGCTAATGTCGTTTTATGGACCAAAGAGCATGGAAATAATCATCTCTAAACAAAACAAAAAATAACACTTCAAAATCTAGGGTATCAGAGTTTAACACAGAAAACTTTATAGTCTGGCTGCAAGACACATAGCTATATTGTAACACTACTTAGTTGTCTCTACTCACCTAATAGATTCTTCACTATTAGAGATGAGTGAACCTGAGGTTCGGTGTTTGTACCAAACACAGACAGATCAGGTTTCGAGTTCAGTTGCTTTACATGTGCTGACTAGAGATGAGCGAACCTGAGGTTCGATTTTTGAACCGAACACTAACTTAAAGCATCTGAACCCCGAACCTTGATTTTTTTTATGTGCGAACTTCACTCGCGCGAGCAATGCTGTGCTCAGTTACGCTTGGTGCTCAGCCCTGTGCGAGCTGCTTGCAGTGTTTGAATGGCGCACAATGGGGGTCACATCAACACGATTACACGTAGTGTACAACACAAAAAATTGTTTGAAAAAGCCCGACCACCCTCCCCCGGAAGTGATCTGCTTATTGCTAGCTGTTTCTGGGCAGAGACTCAAAATGCCAATCGGCTTCTTACTCCGGAGTTCCGGTCAAGCTTGATCCAGTGGAGGCTCGGCTCGTTTGCTGCCGCTGAACTGAACCTCCATGGAACCGTTCATCTCTAATGCTGACCACTTGTGCGAGCATCTCTGTGCTCGGGTACACTTAGTGCTCGGCTCAGTGCAAGGCGCTTGCAGTGTTTGAATGGCTCACACTAGGGGTAACAACAGCGTGATCAGATGTAGTGTGCACCCAACAAAAAAAAATAATAATAATAAAATAACCCTGCCAACCGTCCCCTGGAAGTGATCTGTTTATGGCTTGCTGCATGGGGGCAGAGATCCAAATTGCTCAATCGGTGCCTTCAAATGAAGTTCAGGTCAAGTCCGGGGCCAGAACTGAACTAAAGTCTGGCTGAGCCTGCCAAACCAAACTGCAACTGGTCCGCTCATGCCTAATCACTATTCTTATGTCTTCTGATGATACAAAATGGAGCCATAAAAATGCATAGTTAGCGGTAAATAAAACAACAGAAAAGCAAGTAAGGAAAACCGTTACCTTCACTACATCCAATTTATATCTACAGCAGTTCGTTTTTATCAAGTAAGCAATAAAATAATGAACTAATCAATACTTACCAGTTGAAACCCCTTGGTGCTGCAGTGCCCCCACTCCACTGCTCTCCACCAGTCTTTGTCTCCCTGGCTGCAGTAGTAGCATCACATCAGCAACACATAACTGCTGCAGCCAAACACTGGGCTCAGTAGTACAAGACTGAGTAGGCTAGTGAGTGGCTGCAGCAGTAATGGATTTTAAATATCTCATAGATGCAGCCATGTGGACAAAGATTAATAGGGAAAAGCGGTACTGGTTTATCTTTAGCAGGTATTTAATGCTTATTTGTTTTTTTTTAAAACATTACCTACCCGTAGCTCATTTCTTAATGAAACAGACAAACCTTTGAAGGGAATTAGGCTACGTTTACATGTCCAATAATCACCTGTAAGAATGCAACCAGCAGAAAACTGTTGTCAAAAAAGGTATACAGACACAACTTTCTTGACCATTTTGAAAAAAAATATTTTTTCTGGATCCGTTTTTTAACATGGGAGTCCATAGAAAACGGATCCATTAACAGGTTTCTATTTAGCCATGTAGATGTTGTAGAGGATTCGTTGTTTGCTTACTGGATCAGTTTCAAATGGAAGATAAATAGCAATCAGTTAACGGATTTGTTTTCCATACATTCCCATGTAAAAAAAAAAGAAACCGATCCTGCAAAAATTAATTTATGTCTCCCTTCCATTTCACCTTGTGGAACATGTCCACTCTTGCATACTTAAGGGTACTTTACATGCTTCGACCTTGCTAGCGATCTCGTTAGCGATGTGAAATTCTACATCGCAAGTGCGATCTTTCGAGATCGCACATGCGTAAAATAACCTATGTGCGATCTCAAAAGATCGCACTTGCGATCTAGAATTTCACATCGCTAACGAGATTGCTAGCGAGGTCGCAGCGTGTAAAGTACCCTTTAGATTCTGTGTTCAGCATGAACTGTTTACTTAATACACTTCAGAACTCCATTTGTTGGGAGTTTCAGCTTTTATATCAAAGATTGGAATGATGGAGCCTGATGAAGACCCCGAAGTCGAGGTTGAAACATGTCGCTCGTATGCAAATTAAGTCTGTGCTTCTTCATATTCTTCTCCATGTGATTTGCAGCTCTTGTAGAGTCTAGTTCATTACATTTGCAGTGATTTCAAGTGCCTCTTGGTGATTTCTGTGTAAGTATGTACAATTCCTCCTGGCTCTGTCCCCATTGTGTTTTATTTCAAAGATTTGAGGGCATCTAATGTGTCTACATTTAGATATGGTTTGTTCTGATGAGACAACCCTTTTAATGACTTTACAACAAAAAGTTATTTCTCATATCCACTGCGTGTTCAAAGTTTTCAAAATCGTGAATTTTACTTTCAAATTACAGTGGAACCTCGGAAAACGAGTAACCCAGTTTGCAAGTATTTCGCTACACGAGCAAAGCTTGTTGTAAATTTGTAACTCAGTTTACGAGCAATTTTTGCTGTACGAGCAAATACCGCAAACACTTCCGGTTCTGTACTTCCACCGCGCTCTAACATGCTCTTGCAGTCCGCACAAACACACACAAACACGCACAAACACAAACATATTATGCTTGCCTTACCTTCCGTTCCATCGCCGGCCTCCCGATTCTTCTAGTTCGTCTCTACAGGACGTGTATCGGGTAACCATCGCGACGATGGAGGAACTTCCTCTGTGAGACGCTACTCAAAGGCAGCGCACTGACCAATCAGAGGCAAGCGGCTCCTGCCTTTGACATCAGCGCTCTGGCAGCGGATGTTCCGGCATCGGTCACGAGGGTTACCCGATACACATCCTGTACCGGCGAACTACAAGAACCAGGAGGCCGGTGATGGAACGGAAGGTAAGGTGAGTATAATGTGTGTGTGTGTGTGTGTGTGTTTGTGTGTATTTGTGCATGTATTGAATGGCACAATAGGGGACCAGGATGGGACATTGAACAAGTTGTGGAATGAATTGTCTGCATTCTAATGATTTCCTATGGGAAATCTTGCTTTGCTAGACGAGTAACTTGGTTTACAAGCACACTCCCAGAGCGGATTGTTCTCGATAACCAAGCTTCCATTGTATATCTAAAGCCTATTGTTTGTTAAAAAATGTCAACATTTCTACAATAAGTTATTTCAATGCTTGTTACACCTCCTTTTATGTTTCCCTTTTCCCTGTTATAAATAAAGACAGTATACAAAGTTTTCAAAATCGGTGAAATGTTTCAATCCATAGACTAAAATTCATCTTAACTGAATAAATGTATAATTGTCTTGAAGGTTGAAAATTATGAGAATCTAGTGAAAGGTTTACGTGAAGAACTGAATCAAGGCCAGCTTCATCACCAAGATGGGCAAAATCTGATAGACAAGCTCAAGAAACAGACATCAGATATGGAATGTGAAGTCGAACATTTAAATTCCAGAAAGAAGAGCGATTCTCAACTGGTAATAGGCGACATTTATGTTGCTCTTTTGTTTTTTATTATGCTTTTGCATTTGATTGGTCACTGGGGCATCCTGTGATATTACATACAGAAGCTTTCTTTTATTACACAGAGCATGCAGGGAAAACACGATCTGCATATATTCTGTATATCCCTGTGTATAGATAATTGGTAATAGTTGAACAGTTACGATTAAGGCGGGCTTTGCACGTTGCGACATCGCAAGCCGATGCTGCGATGTCGCATGCGATAGTCCCCGCCCCCGTCGCAGCAGCGATATCTTGTGATTCCTGGCGTAGCGAACATTATCGCTACGCCAGCTTCACATGCACTCACCTGTCCTGCGACGTCGCTCTGGCTGGCGTCCCGCCTCCTTCCTAAGGGGGCGGGTCATACAACGTCAGAGCGACGTCACACAGCAGGCGGCCAATCAAAGCGGAGGGGCGGAGATGAGCAGGATGTAAACATCCCGCCCACCTTCTTCCTTCCGTATAGCCGCCGGCGGCAGGTAAGGTGATGTTCCTCGCTCCTGCGGCTTCATACACAGCGATGTGTGCTGCCTCAGGAACGAGGAACAACATCGTACCTGTCGCAGCAGCGTAATTTGTAAAAAGTCAGAGCCTACACCGATGATACGATAACGTCGCTTTTGCGCTCGTTAATCGTATCATGTAGGATTTACACACTACGATGTCGAATGTGACGCCGGATGTGCGTCACTTTCGATTTGACCCCACCGACATTGCACGTTGCAACTTGCAAAGCCTCCCTAAAGGTCCAGTCACACTAAACAACTTACCAGCGATCCCAACAACGATAGGGATCGCTGGTAAGTTGCTAGGAGGTTGCTGGTGAGATGTCACACTGCGATGCTACAGCGATCCCACCAGCAACCTGACCTGGCAGGGATCGCTGGAGCGTCGCTACACGAGTTGCTGGTGAGCTCACCAGCAACCAGTGACCAGCCCCCAGCGCCGCGTGGAAGATGCTGCGCTTGGTAACTAAGGTAAATATCGGGTAACTAGCTACACGTGCAGAGAGCAGGGAGCAGCACACACTGAGCGCTGGCTCCCTGCTCTCCTAGTTACAGCACACATCGGGTTAATTACCCGATGTGTGCTGCAGCTAAATGTGCACAGAGCAGGGAGCAGCGCACACCGGGTGCAGCTGCACAGGGTACATATATAGGGTATAGAGTACAGGGTGCAGCTGCACAGAGCAGGGAGGAGCGCACACCGCTTAGCGCTGGCTCCCTGCTCTCCTAGTTACAGCACACATCAGGTTAATTACCCGATGTGTCCTGCAGCTACATGTGCACAGAGCAGGAGCCGGCACTGACAGTGAGAGCGGTGGAGGCTGGTAACAAAGGTAAATATCGGGTAACCAAGGACAGGGCTTCTTGGTTACCCGATGTTTACTGTGGTTACCAGCCTCCGCAGAAGCCGGCTCCTGCTGCCTGCACATTTAGTTGTTGCTGTCTCGCTGTCACACACAGCGATGTGCGCTTCACAGCGGGACAGCAACAACTAAAACATGGCCCAGGACATTCAGCAACAACCAACGACCTCACAGCAGGGGCCAGGTTGTTGCTGGATGTCACACACAGCAACATCGCTAGCAACATCGCTGCTACGTCACAAAAGTTGTTCGTTAGCAGCGATGTTGCTAGCGATGTTGCTTAGTGTGACGGGGCCTTAAGTCTCTGTTATCAATGATCTATATATGAAGATAGCAAGCAGCAAGAAATATGTTCCCTGCTAACCTGAGCAGCTACGTAGAAATAAAAAAACAATAACATTTTATAGTAATTTGTAAAATAAAGCAAATAAAAATAAATGTAAAAAAATGAAGGTATACCTGTGCACACTCGACATTTTTTGGCCCCCTTCATACGTCAGTGATTTTGGTACGTATGTTGCAGTTTTTATATGTACCAGAATCACGGACATACACAGACCCATTAAAATCAATGGGTCTGCGCACACATCAGTGATTTCTCACTGAAGTGTTTCTGTGCGGCGCACATGCGAGTCTATGTGTTCTGCACACGCAAACAAGTCCGTTTTTTTCTGGCATCACTGACGTCCCCTGGACCACACAGTGGGGTGATCCGTGAAACATGTACTAGAAAAAATCACGTACATTTAAAATAAAAAGCTTTTTAAACTTGCCTGCCTCCAGCAATACTGTCTTCAGCCGCTGTGGTCTCCTGCATCCAGGCCGGCTAATTATGCTCATGCATATGCACTGCACAGCTGACCAGGAAGTAGCTGCAGAGGGAAGACAGAGGCTGCCAGACACAGCATTGCAGGAGATATCAGCACCATGGAGAGCAGCGCTGGGGACAGGTGAGTATAAGTGCCTGATCTCCATGTATTATCACGGATAGCACACGGAGATTACACGTGTGCCAAAATCACAGCACACAGAGGGACATACTTACCTTTATCACGTCAGTGAAAATTGTGTGTGTTTTTCACTGACGTGTGACATTTAGTTGCATAATATACACTGCCTTGAAAAAGTATTCATACCTAGTGATTTTTTTCCACATTTTTTCATGTTATGCCCACAAATTTAAACTTGTTTTTTTGAGATTTTATGTGATATGATACATAATTTTCTACAATAATTTAGAAATATAAATCTGAAAATTGTGATGTGCCTTTGTTTTAGGATTCTGTAGTCTGATACCCCTAAATAAAATCGTGAGTGACCAATTGCCTCCTGAAGTCTCCTAGGTAGTAAATTGAGTCAACTAGTGTGTAGTTTATTCTCAGTATAGCTAAAGCAGTTATGCAGAAGTCTTTTTTGGAGAACATTTTAAGATCAAACAGCAGCATGAAAACCAAGGAACACAACAAACAGGTCTGGGATAACGTTGTGTAGAAGTATAAAGCAGGGTTAAGTTATAAAAAATATCTCAAGCTCTGAACATCTCACACAAAACTGGAACACAATCCATCATCCAATTCGGAAGGAGTATGGCATAACTACAAACCGACAAAACATGGCCATCTGTCTACACTGACATCCCAAGCAAGGAGAACACTAATTACAGAAACAGCCAAGAGGCCCATAGTGACTCTGGAGGAGCTGCAGAGATCACAGCTCAGGTGGGAGAATTTGTCCACAGGTTCGCTCACACTTGTGTATAAAAATAAAAATCAGCCCCATTCTCATCCAAAAAACTCAGTAAAGTGAAATCTGTTTGGTATTTTATGTCACCTCAATGTGTGATTTGTATTTTTCTCACCTAGCATCCATATGCCATATGTGTGCACTGCATTTTTTTTCTCAGCAACTATTAATTCAACAATTATTTACAGGACTAATTACAGTTTTCTTTGTTGCAGAATGGTAATATATCTGTACAAAACAGATGGCGTATGGATGGTCCGTGTGCTGACTGTGTCTTTTTTGCACCCATAGACTTGCATTGCTGAATCTCGTCAAACAAATATGGCCATTCGCAGCATGCTGCAATTTTTTCCTCATGCTGATTACAAATGAGACAAAAATCACAGATCTTGGATAAAAAATTTAAACAAGGGAGCGCATGTGAAGGGTCTGGGAGATAGCGGTGAGGAGGAGAAAAAGAATCTGCTCACCTGATGTGGTTGTGCAGCCCTCGCACAAACACGATATATGACGGGAGTGTGGTGTCAGTGATCTTCTAACCTGTTAGCCCACGATGTCCATCCAGGGAAGCACATTCTTGAAGGGCTGGTCACATGACAGATCACTGGGCGTCTCTGGTAATCTGACCTCTGTATCAAGCAGCTCTTGCCGTGAACCCACAGAGGGGAAGATCAGCAGTAAAGTATAGAAGCACGGTCTGATAGAGCGCTAAGGAGGCCACAGTATTAGATTCATTTTTTTAGAATTTATTGTTTTCTATCAGCCACAACGCATTTCGATATACACAATATCTTCATCAGGTGGATATGATTATCCACCTGATGAAGATATTGTGTATATCGAAACGTGTTGTGGCCGATAGATTAATTTTTTTAGAATTTATTGTTTTCTATCGCCACAACGCGTTTCAATATACACAATATCTTCATCAGGTGGATAATCATATCCACCTGATGAAGATATTGTGTATATCGAAATGCGTTTTGGCTGATAGAAAACAATAAATTCTAAAAAATTAATCTAATATTGTGGCCTCCTTAGTGCTCTATCAGACCGTGCTTCTATACTTTACTAAAAATCACAGATCAGCACTAACTCATTGAATAACATTGGTCTTTGTGCAATGCAGTATTTTTTTCTCGCATTGCACGTGTCTGTTTTATACGCAACTGTGAGTAAAGCCTTAGGCGGGCTTTGCACACTACGACATCGCAGGTGCGATGTCGGTGGGGTCAAATTGAAAATGACGTACTTCCGGCATCGCATGCGACATCGTAGTGTGTAAAGGCTCGATGATACGATTAACGAACGCAAAAGCGTCGTAATCGTATCATCGGTGCAGCGTCGGCGTAATCCATGATTACGCGGACGCGAAGGTCCGATGTTGTTCCTCGCTCCTGCGGCAGCACACATCGCTGTGTGTGAAGCCGCATGAGCGAGGAACATCTCCTACCGGCGTCACTGCGGCTTCCGTAGGATATGCGGAAGGAAGGAGGTGGGCGGGATGTTTACATACTGCTCATCTCCGCCCCTCCGCTCCTATTGGCCGCCTGCCGTGTGACATCACTTAATAAGGAGGCGGGTCGCCGGCCAGAGCGACGGTTGCAGGACAGGTGAGTCCATGTGAAGCTACCGTAGCGATAATGTTCGCTACGGCAGCTATCACAAGGATATCGCAGTTGCGACGGGCGCGGGCACTATCGCGCTCGGCATCGCAGCATCGGCCTGCGATGTCGCAGCGTGCAAAGTGCCCCTTAGTCATACTGTATGAAACAGTGGCAAGAAGAAAGGTGGTTTTTGAAAGTAAGCTGTAAGAAGTCCCATTTGCAATTTGAAAAAAGCCATGTGGACACAGCTAGCAAGTGGAAGAAGGTGATCTGGTCACAAGAGACCAAAATAGAATTTTTTGAGCTAAATGCAAAATGCTATGTGTGATGGAAAACTACAATGCACATCACCATGAAAACATCATCCCCACTGTCAAACATGGTGCTAAAAACATCATGCTGTGGGGATTCTTTTCTTCAGCAGAGACAGGAAAGCTGGTAAGAGTTGACGGGAAGATGGATAGAGCTAAATACAGGGCAATCCTGGAAGAAAAGAGGCTGCAAAAAACTTGAGACTGGGGACCAGGTTCACCTTCCAGCAGGATGACAAGCCTAAACATCCTGCTAGAGCTACAATGGATGATTTAGGTTATGTGCACACTTTGCGTTTTTCATGCGTTTCTGCAGCGTTTTCAGCTGCAGCGTTTTAATGCAAAAATGCATGTGTTTTGATTTTCAAGCAAAGTCTATGGAAAATAGGGATTCCTTGTGTGCACTATTGTTAGGGCCAGGTGGACGGGCAGACCCAGGAGGTGGATCCACTGGGCCGAACTCCTTGATGATGGTAAGGAGTCCGGGAGCTGGAGCACTACAGGTAGCAGGACAGTCCGTGCACAAGAGTAGAATGGAGAAGTCCCTGGGACCACGGAGTCACTGATGGTAGTCCGGGTGACGGAGCTCAGGTTCGGAAGCCGAGATGTTGTCAGGCGGAGTCCAGAACCGATGGAGCGAGAAGACGTGTCACCGCAGGGATCAGAGATGGAACGGACTGTCAGGATGGCAGATAGGCAGCGTTCGGGGTTTGGGATTCGGCAGGACCGGATGGCGAGGCAGGATCGGCTCTAGAAGAGAGAGAGGTGAGTATCTCACAGGAACACAAGGAGACCTGACTCCTAGCTTGGGAAACACGAAGAACAGGCCCCGCCCACTTGGACACTTAACCCCTTTATACCCTGTACCTGTGTGCCCAATTTCCTGTTAGTGGACTCTGGCCCTTTAAGAAAGGGTCAATGACCGCGCGCGCGCCCTAATGCGCATGCGCGAGGCCCGGGTGCCAGAAGCCAGGGCAGGGAGCGGTGAGGAGGAAGCAGCAGAGCCGGGCTGGGGCTGAGAAGCCTACGGGCGCCGGGAGCGGGGACCAGGACGCCTGGGAACCGCAGGCAATGGAGGCTGGAGACCGGGGAGCGGCGGAGACCGGACAGAAGAACCGGGGAGCGACGCAGGGAAGCCGGGGAGCGTGGCAGGTGAGCCGGGGAGCAGAGCAGGGGACCCGGGGAGCGTGACAACTATGCTGATAAAAACGCTGCGTTTTTGATGCAGAAATTTTGTCAAAATACCTGCGTTTAAAGAAGCAACATGTCAATTGTTTTTGCTATTTTGGCAGCGTTTTGCTAACATTAGAGTAAATGAGATGTTTCATAATGCATCCTAAATAAAAATCCAATCAATTTACATGCTTTTTTGATGCAGAAAGCATGCGTTTTTGACATTATATTAAGGGCATGATATGTCCCTTTACACATACACATAGTCCACAGTTAAATTAATGAAAATCATTAATTTAACGTTATACATAAATATTAGAACAAAGTTATCATTTTAATTAAATTAGCTATTTTGTGTATGATTTTATTCAAGATATTTGTTATCATTTTTGTCCTTTTTTTTCTTAGTGTTTGAAAGTTTAAACTTTATTTAGTAGTGTATTTGTATTTAAAACGTATCTGACTATAAGCAATGAAAAAGCAGGTGAAACGCGGTAAAAACGCGGCCAAAATGTAGTAAAAACGCAAGCGTATTTTTAGCATTTTAGTGGTCAAAACCAAATTTCACAAAGACAATTTCTGCCAGAGGATGCGTTTAGAACTACATCTACGTCAACGCAAATTGCGCACATAGCCTTAGATCTAAGCATATTCATGTGTGTGAATGGTCCAGTCACAGTCCAGGCCTAAACCCCATTGAGAATCTGTGACAAGACTTGACAATTCCTGTTCACAGATGCTTCTATCAAATCTCACTGAGCTACTTTGCGAAGAAGGAATGGGCAAATATTTCAGCCTTTGTTGTACAAAGCATTTTTACCCGCGTTTTTGCTGCAGAAATTTCTTGAGACAATGGTTGTAACCTTTCTGCAGACATTCCCCAGCAAAACGTATGGGAAAAAAATTAGCTGTGCGCACACTGCGTTTTTTTTCTCAAGAACATTCTTTCTGCAGAATTTCTTGAGAAAAAGAATGAGCATGTCACTTCTTTTTTGCAGGTACCTGTGTTTTTTGCCATAGATAATGGTAACATAACGCAGAGACCAACCTGCGGAAAAAAAAAGACCAAAAATGCGTAAAAAATGCATGTGTTGTTGGTGCGTTTTTGAACTCAAGTGCGCTAATCTTTCACTCTCAAGAAATTTCTTCAGAAATTTCTTGAGAAAAATCCTTTTTCTAGTGCGCACAGGGCCTTATATATTTTTTAAATTAAACGTTGTATTATTTTCTTTACACTTCACAAATATTTGCTGCTTAGTATAAATGGTTTGTACAAAATAATCCCTTGGCTTTTTTGGTTTATTTTTTTTTTCTATTACATAAAATACAATTACGTTTTGGCTTGGACCGCGAAGAAGGCGGTTTATACTGCCGAAACACGTTGTCCATAACGCACTATTTCCTGCAACTTACTATTCACAGCTTTGTCATATTTTTTAATTTTTCTACCAATAAATCCATAGTTTTATACCAACCGGACCTCTTGATATTTGCTTTTCCTTATAGCTATCTATCTATCTATCTATATCTATCTATCTATCTATATATATTTACACACAGTACAGTACAGACCAAAAGTTTGGACACACCTTCTCATTCAAAGAGTTTTCTTTATTTTCATGACTCTAAAAATTGTAGATTCACATTGAAGACATAAATACTATGAATGAAAACATGTGGAATGAAATACTTAAAAAAGTGTGAAACAACTGAAAATATGTCTTATATTCTAGGTTCTTCAAAGTAGCCACCTTTTGCTTTGATTACTGCTTTGCACACTCTTGGCATTCTCTTGATGAGCTTCAAGAGGTAGTCACCGGAAATGGTTTTCCAACAGTCTTGAAGGAGTTCCCAGAGATGCTTAGCACTTGTTGACCCTTTTGCCTTCACTCTGCGGTTCAGCTCACCCCAAACCATCTCGATTGGGTTCAGGTCTAGTGACTGTGGAGACCAGGTCATCTGGTGTAGCACCCCATCACTCTCCTTCTTAGTCAAATAGCCCTTACACAGCCTGGAGGTGTGTTTGGGGTCATTGTCCTGTTGAAAAATAAATGATGGTCCAACTAAACGCAAACCGGGTGGAATAGCATGCCGCTGCAAGATGCTGTGGTAGCCATGCTGGTTTATTATGCCTTCAATTTTGAATAAATCCCCAACAGTGTCACCAGCAAGGCACCCCCACACCATCACACCTCCTCCTCCATGCTTCACGGTGGGAACCAGGCATGTAGAGTCCATCCGTTCACCTTTTCTACAAAGACACGGTGGTTGGATCCAATCTCAAATTTGGATTAATCAGACCAAAGCACAGATTTCCACTGGTCTAATGTCCATTCCTTGTGTTCTTTAGCCCAAATAAGTCTCTTCTGCTTGTTGCCTGTCCTTAGCAGTGGTTTCCTAGCAGCTATTTTACCATGAAGGCCTGCTGCACAAAGTCTCCTCTTAACAGTTGTTCTAGAGATGAGAAGGTGTGTCCAAACTTTTAATCTGTACTGATTATAAACATTAAATATATACTGTATTTATATATATATATATATATATATAATGTATGTAAATGTAATTCTCATGGTGACATTAAAAAGAAAATCTAAACTCGCTTGATTCCTTGCTACCTTCTCGTCTCTAGTTATTCTAGACAAATAGGAAATATTACTCAGCCAAGGAGGTGGGTTGACTTCAAAGAATGGCTGAACAGGTATTTCTTCTGTGTAAAAGCGGGACCAGGAATCATGGACCCAGCACTATCGGAACTGGCGCAATGGAGAATTATCATCCGTTTACGATGACTGAAGCTGATGACTTCATATTAGAATTATGGGCTGTACACATGGATCACTCATAACTAGTGATGAGCGAGCTTTACCATGCTCAGGTGCTCGGTACTCATAACAAGCATGTTGGGCGCTTGGATGAGCTTGACTCGAGTACCGAGCATAATGGAAGTCAATAGGAAACCACAGCACTTTTCTGGAAGATCTTTCGGAAAAATGCTCCAGCTCCCCTTTGACTTCCATTATACTTGGTACACAAATTGCGTCTGTCTGAGTCCCCGACCTGATCGTTTTGAATACTGAGCACCTGACCATGGTAGTGGTTGCTCATCACTAATTATAAGTGATCCATGTCTACAGCCCATAATTCTGATTTGAAGACATGAGCTGCAGTCACTGTAAACTGATCATAATTACAGTCATAATAATCTGTAGAAGTTTCTTGAGCTTCCAAAAAATCCCGAACTCCTTACATTTTTTTACAAACAGGGCAAAAGAGCGCGGTATTTTCACGGATTGTCCTGGAGTTTCTAGAAGATTGGCCTCCCAAGTCATTATAGTACATTCCTTTTTTGGCACAAAAGTGTTGAACATGATGTAGATTTTTTTGGCTCACATGTCACCATGCTAGCTATTGCTGAGCATATCCAATGAGAATAGAAGGGACATGCTACATGCTAGATTCAGCACGTCAGTGCCTCCACAGTAGTGGATATAGTGCAGATAGTCATAAGAGACTGATTCATCGGATTGACTTATGATCTTACTAGTGCTTACATAAGTTTTTGGGGTTTTTTTGCTGATGTGTCTGACTGCTGCGTTTATGCACAAGCTGTGTATGATAAAATGATGTGTAATCGCTAAATGACTGATAAGAAATGCTGGACTACTGATATGAAGCGTATGACATAGATATTTCTTTCTCATTATACTGTTTTCTTCAATATTTGTCTGCATATTCACAGCTCCTCAGGGGAACAGTGATTTTATTTTAATTCTTTTTGGCATACTATACGTGCATTACAACACACTTAGGTATTTATAGTGAAGCCGAATAATTCTGTTACTGAAAGCTTAAATGTTATCCTGTACGGCTGAGAGTTTAATTATGGATAGAACTATTTTTTCATACAGATGTAGCTGCCGCCAACTTGGCGGCTCTGGTGCATTATGACTATAAAGTGTAGTACGGCGCTCATCAAAGTGAATGTGAGTGAGCGCAACACACAAATAGCATGGACATAGATAGTGGCGACTGCTACAGCTGCATGAATAGTATATGCTGCAATTGTTTTTCATTTTGTAGGGTTCCATATTATATGTGAATTGGAATACATGCCTGACTTATAGCACTGGTAAAGGGGTATTCCTATCTTGTCTGCATTATCATTGATAAGATCTATGATTCACTGCTTGTAGATGGCCATCATAGCTCTGGAGAAATAATTTGTCAGTTTCATTGGAGAGGTAGATACGCTTGGGAATAGGTCTTCAGGTGTCCCCAACACATATCACTCACAGGACTATGATGTGTGGCTCGTGGACCACTGCCAGTTTAGTGCATTATCACCATGTTTAGCAAATAGCCTTAAAGAGCAGGTCTCCAAATATTGACTTTTGTGAGTAACCCCATAGAGGCGCAGACATATACTGTCTTTTTGGTGTTTAAAGATGAATTAAGTATGGTATCTGATGATAGGATGATACTGCTAATCAGAGGTGGTGCTTAAAGCTGGATATGGAAGTGCTTGATGCAAAAGTACCAAATTGGGGTAAGGTGGGTACCCCTGTATGTAAGTGTGACACCCTGGACTATCAGGTCGTCACAGGGTATTGTGCAATCTGCCCTTCTGTGCAATATCCACCTCCTCCTTGATAACGGGTCCCTAACTAATGGTGTTGCAAACATCTGCACCACACCCACCAGACACACCAGTGGACAGCCTGAGTGGAATAGGGTCACCCACTTGGGGGGTTGGTTAGGAAGGTCAGGAGTGTCAGTTAGTTGAAGTTATAGTTGAGGTGAGAGTTTAAGTGGAGTAGGAGGCTGAAGTGAGGAGTGGAAGGAGAGAGGAGGTCAGGAGCCGGGCTCCTTTGGAAGCAACAAGGTGGCAGATGGTAGTCTGGACCTAGTAGGAGCTGGACCCATGGTCGCAGGGGATCGTGACAAGGGGCACGGAACTGTCGGCGGCCTTGTACCATCACCGGGCTGGGACCAGGGCACGATGGGGTACGTGGACCCTAGGTCACGGAGTAGCTTCAGGCAACCTGACAATTGACCCGACGAGGATGGAGCCTTCAAGATCCGTTCTCCACCTGCTCCAAAATCGGGGTACTAGCGCCACGAGGAGGATAGGACTTTCCACTAAAACGGTCAAGAAAATCCCAAGCGTGAACTCTGAGAGCAAGCTCCCACAGTTAGCCACACTGGGGAGTGGGACCCCACTAGTTTCATGCTATTGGGGCCAACCAAGATGTGAACTAAGTGCCAGGGACACAATCTAGCTCCCCTCAGCGGCAGCGGTGTCCAGAACTTTGGTTTATCCAGTTGTCGGTGTCAGCTTCTTGGACTGTGTGAGTAAGAAAGTGTTCCCCTTGGTTCCCCACGGCACTTCCTAATCACCATCACCGAGTCCCGGGGCATCCCCCCTACCCGTGCAGGGTTTTAACATCTGGCTGCCCCATTCCATCACTCCCGGGTATTCCCAGCTGCAGCGGTGGTACTCCTAATTACCTCACACCACGGGTGGCGTCATGAACTCTAAATATAATCCCCTGTAAATACTCCCTTCATTTGAGTGGCCGCACGACTCCCGGGTCCGGACGCCCCTCGAGCCACCGCGGATCCGGATCCGAGCAGCCCGGCTGCTGATACGGGGCGCCACATAAGTATACTATCTCAGTGTGCTTGCAAAGAGAAGGGGGGCCGGCACTGCTTATGAATGGCATGCAACAATAAGAAAATAAAAAATGTAATATTCACAAATTCATTCCTACTGTACCAATTCAATGAGATTTTTTGCAAATGATTGATCAATGATTTGAGCCCCCCTGCCCCGTCATGGCAAATCTCTATAGGGGGGTCCCTACACTATGTTATAAATTATTATCGTACCATAAGGTCTCATATAATGAGCAGGACCATATAAGAAACACCACCTACCCGAGACACATCTGAACCGCTCCCATGCTGCAAAGACTGACAACTGCGAATAAAGGCAGCCCATGTGCCAGTGTGTGGGGCAGAACCACACACACCAGCACAATGTCAAAACTGGCCCTCACAGTGCCAGACCAGCAAACATGGATGAGGACAGAACAGGCTCAGGCATGTGGTGCTTAAATAATGATGCATGTGGAACAGGGGGTGGTGGCTGTGTGTGAACAAGCACCAACATGAATTTTGATGGCAACAGAAGGAATTTGCAAACCACACTGGGTGTGCATGGCAAGGTGGCGGTCAACCACCGACCAGCTAAACGCAAAAAAGGAGGGGAGCCAGCACTGCTTATGAATGGCATGCAACAATAAGAAAATAAAAAGTGTAATATTCACAAATTCATTCCTACTGTAACAATTCAATGAGATTTTTTGCAAATGATTGATCAATGATTTGAGCCCCCCTGCCCCATCACGGCAAATCTCTATAGGGGGTCCCTACACTATGTTATAAATTATTATCGTACCATAAGGTCTCATCATATAATGAGCAGGAAAATATAAGAAACACCAGCTACCCGAGACATGTCTGAACCGCTCCCATGCTGCAAAGACTGACAACTGCGAATAAAGGCAGTGTAGGGACCTCCCTATAGAGATTTGCCGTGACGGGGTAGGGGGGCTCAAATCATTGATCAATCATTTGCAAAAAATCTCATTGAATTGTTACAGTAGGAATGAATTTGTGAATATTACACTTTTTATTTTCTTATTGTTGCATGCCATTCATAAGCAGTGCTGGCTCCCCTCCTCTTTGTGTCTCAGTGTGCTGTCTTTGGGAACGTTTTGTCTGTCATTAGGTTGGTAATGGTGGCTTTGAGTGTCAGAACTTTGAGGGGGGCAGGAGCAGAATGTCACTTCTCTGAGGGGAAGAGTTTGGATGCGGCTCATGACCCTCTTTCAGAGCTAAATGTGGATTTGCATTTAAGAAAGGTTGGGGACCACTAAGTTAAAGTCTAAAGGCTACTTTACACGCTGCGATATCGGTCCCGATATCGCTAGCGTGTGTACCCGCCCCCATCTGTTGTGCGACACGGGCAAATCGCTGCCCGTGCCGCACAACATCGCGCAGACCCGTCACACATACTTACCTGCCCGGCGACGTCGCTGTGACCGGCGAACCGCCTCCTTTCTAAGGGGGCGGTCCGTGCGGCGTCACAGCGACGTCACTGAGCGGCCGCCCAATAGAAGCGGAGGGGCAGAGATGAGTGGTTGGAACATCCCGCCCACCTCCTTCCTTCCTCATAGCGGCCGGGAGGCAGGTAAGGAGAGGTTCCTCTTTCCTGCGGCGTCACACATAGTGATGTGTGCTGCCGCAGGAGCGACGAACTACATCGTTACTGCTGCAGTAACCATAATCGAGAATGGACCCCCATGTCACCGATGAGCGATTTTGCAGGTTTTTGCAACGATGCAAAATCGCTCATCGGTGTCACACGCAGCAACATCGCTAATGCGGCCAGATGTGCGTCACAAATTCCGTGACCCCAACGACTCCGCATTAGCGATGTCGCAGCGTGTAAAGCCCCCTTTACTGCTACAGAAAAACCAACCATACAGTAGTACCAAAGTGTTTCTTAAAACCAATGTGGCTAGTGGTCGATTTGCATTGCCTGATTGTAATCGGGAGTTCTTAGTACCCTCACTAAGAGGGTATCCCAGAGTTAAGATATAAGGAATATTTTATATTTTTACATTAGATCTTTGACTACATCTGATCTACACCCAGGACAAGACTACCTGCAGCATCTTAAAGGGAGCCTGTGAGCAAAAAATGAATGAGAAAACTATGGACTGACACTTGGTATCAGCGGTGAACACAGAGTAAAGAGGACCCGAGTGTAAAAACAATAGAAGTTCAATGTCTCATAAGAATGCACTCCACTTGCTTTGGAGATGGAAGTTAGCTCCTTACATCTTGGACCCTGTGTGTTTGCACGAGTTGCACAAATGGCATGCCCACCACTGTTCGGTCCACCTTTGTTGTGGCAAAACAGTTTTCCCTCCTCTCTTCATTGATTTATAGCTCTGGCTTCACATCAGCCAGAAGAGTATGGAGATAGATGGAAAGCACATAGGTTGAAAGGTGCACTGAACTATTTGGCCATGCCAAGGGTGCACCAACAACCTGTGCTTGGTTTGAACAATCATTTTGTGCTGACAGACTCCCATAACCCCCTCTTAGCTGTCAGACTATTAATCCCCACCTTCTGCTGCGGGCTGCAGGCGGGGATCCGCGCACATGTCAGCTGATTTATAAAGCTGACATGTGTGCCTAGAAGCTATGAGTGAAATCGCTATCCACTCGTACCTGTTAACCCCTTAAATGGCGCTGTCAAGATGTGACAGCGCCAACGGCGATGATAGTAGATCAGTACTCACAGGCCGATTCTGGAAGTCACGTGACGTGATTACGTGGATCCGGTGGTTGTCATGGTAGCGCAGGGTCATGTGATAACTCCTGTAGCTCACATGACTCACTGTTTCACCCGGCCGAGAGCTGTGTGAGACAGGAAATGAGCATATCTGGTGTTCACAACGGTGTAGCTGTGATCAGCAGATATGGAAGAGCGATCAGACAGCTGACCAATAATAGTCCCCTCGGGTACCTAGTAAAATAAAAAAAGAGTTTTAAAAAAAGTAAAAAAAAATTTAAAAAATAAAAAAACCTAAATGTTCAAATCACCCCCCTTTCGCTCCATTTGAAAATTAAAGGGTTAAAAAAATAAAAAATATACACACATTTAGTGTTGCCGCATTCAGAAATGCTTGATCTATCAAAATATAAAATCAATCTATCTGATCGGTAAACGGTGTAGCGTCAAAAAAATTCCAAATGCCAAAATTATATTTTTTGGTCGCCGCATATTTTGCGCAAAATGCAATAACAGGCGATCAAAACGTAGCATCTGCGTAAAAATGATACTGTTAAAAACGTCAGCCCGAGACGCAAAAAATAAGCTGTCACCGAGCCATAGATCCCAAAAAAATGAGAATAATACGAGTTGCGGAAAATGGTGCAAAACGTACACCACTTTTTTTTGGACAAACTTTTGATTTTTTTAACCCCTTATATAAAAGTAAACCTGTACATATTTGGTGTCTACGAACACGCACCAACCTCAGGCATCACAACAACACATCAGTTTTAACATATAGTGAACATAGTGAATAAACACGGTGAATAAAATGTCCCAAAAACAATAGTGCAGTCGCATTTTGTTTTTGCAATTTTTCCGCATTAGGATTTTTTTTGCTGTTTTCCAGTACACTATATAGTAAAACTCATGGTTTCATTTAAAGGTACAGCTCGTTCCACAAACAATCCCTCATATGACCGTATTGACTGAAAAGTACAAAAATTACGTCTCTCGGAAGAAGAATGGCGAAAAAAAATCAGAAAGCGCAAAATCGGCCGGTCGTGAACGGTTAAACATTAGCTATATACAACACTAGAAAATACTATGCAAGCACAAGAAATTCTGATTTTTCAATTGCAATTCTTTTCTTCAGTGGTCACCAGTATCCACCTAGTACACAAAGCTGCTGCTATACATTGAATTCTAGTCTATGAGAACATAAAAATATAGGATAAATTGCCCGCAGAGGGGCTAGAATCCAGGTCTGGTAATGAACTTTGAATAATGTTCCTCAGCAAGCATTTTATCATAGTAAATGGAATTCCGTGGCTTCCTTTGCTGTAAATCAGAATGTGTGTTTATAGGGCACTTTTTAATCCAGGCTTAATATACAATTATTTTTTAATAATCGCAGCCTTAGAACTGCAGCTGTGAGCTCACTCCTTTTACCAGCTGACTGGAGTAAGCCGTTTTATGTAGCTAATATTGCTGGCCTTGTCAGGAGCGGAGAGTTATTTTCCTCAGGTGTGTTTGAGTAAGACTCCTAATTTCATTACTTTTAAAGGCAGTGTGAAAATAAAACATGTCATCTCCCTAGATATTGCAATGTTTGGTCAAATTGAAACGTTGTGTGATTACTTCCTACGTTCTCTCACCACTTTATAATGGCACATAGTTGATCAAACACAACTGAGCCTCCATTCTATACCCAAGACATAACTGGTCTTTGTAACAGCAGAGGCATAAGTATTAACACTCTTACGAACCTGCTTGCAACATGTGGTCCATGGCAATATTCTGTTTTCTAGGGAAAATGCATAACTAATATATAAGGGGTTTACACTTTTAGTTCTGTGAAGTCATAGAGAAATATTGTAAGGGAATATGAGAACCAGCCCACAATGAAGAGGCTGCTGAGCTTTTTAATGCACATAAAAAGCTATTCTGAGACATTATTTTGTCATTGAATTATGAAAAAGAAGGCATCATTTAAAGGGTTATTCCCAAAATCAAAATGTGGTATTTAAGGGATAAGTGTTCTCCTTGTGGAGAGTGGCACGCCAGTTGGAGGAGACTTAAAAGCCTTGCATGTTCCTCTGGGAAATTTAATATGAAATTGCTTCTTCAGAGAGGAAGAGGTCTTGAACTCTAGTGGCACCTATTGGAAGTAGCAATCCTAAAAGTCAGTATCGACCCTTTAAAGAAACCGGTCATATGACTTAGGATATATAAGCCAAACTAGAATTTCAATTTGCAGACACTGTGTTTCGGAGTATTGCCCCTCATCAGCGCAAAGTATGAGATATTGTTTGGCCAGGTAAGAGGCTAAGACTGGGATCTAAGGGGTAAGTTTTATCCTTGTGGAGAGTGACAAGCCAGGTCTGGCATGCCAGTATGAGGAGACTTAAATTCCTTGGACGCTCCTCTGGACAATTTAATATGCAAACTGCCTCTTCAGAGAGGAAGAGGACTGGAACTCTAGTGCCATAGCAATCCTAAAATGTGGTAATTAGTAATGCACTCAATTTCATTTTTGCTAATTAAACCGATTTCAGCTCTCAGCCCTTAGCCACATTGAGGCCTATTTTAGACCCAAGGTAAGGTTTTAATATTAGAGAGTGTAGGTACTATCCCAACTGGGTACACCTTGACGTTTGGTGGGATAGCTTTATGCTTTTTTTGATCAAAAACAGTGTTTACTAAGTACCCTATGTTTATATGCACTATGCTTTTATTTAGTTACAGCAGGGTATGTTTTTACAATTTTTTTCCTTGGTTTCTCTTAGTCTCATGGCCAGTGTGAACATGGTCTCACAAGTTCCATGTATACCATCTCATACTCCGGCTCACTTTTTTGTTTTTATGTAGTTTTTTTGTATTCAGTACAAACAGGGAGTGGCCCCCTTCTCAGCGAGCTGGACATTTCATTCTGTGAATCCACCTGACTGTGTGTGTCCTGTTGGGACCCGGTCGCTCTCAGCCCTTAGCCACATTGAGGCCTATTTTAGACCCATGGTAAGGTTTTAATATTAGAGAGTGTAGGTACTATCCCAACTGGGTACACCTTGACGTTTGGTGGGATAGCTTTATGCTTTTTTTGATCAAAAACAGTGTTTACTAAGTACCCTATGTTTATATGCACTATGCTTTTATTTAGTTACAGCAGGGTATGTTTTTACAATTTTTTTCCTTGGTTTCTCTTAGTCTCATGGCCAGTGTGAACATGGTCTCACAAGTTCCATGTATACCATCTCATACTCCGGCTCACTTTTTTGTTTTTACGATTTTTAAATATGTTGTATTTTAGACATATTACCCCCAAAGGATGCCTCCCTAGGCTCTTTTCCACTTCAGTTGCAATGGAACTATATAGGTGTGTTTCCAGTGCTCCTGGTCAATCCTAGGGCGGCTTTGCACGTTGCAACATCGCACGTGCGATGTCGGCGGGGTCAAATCGAAAGTGACACACATCCGGCGTCACTTTCGACATCGTAGTGTGTAAATCCTAGATGATACGATTAACGAGCGCAAAAGTGTCGTTATCGTATCATCGGTGTAGGCTCCGACTTTTTCAAAATTACCCTGCTGCGACAGGTACGATGTTGTTCCTCGTTCCTGCAGCAGCACACATCGCTGTGTGTGAAGCCGCAGGAGCGAGGAACATCACCTTACCTGCCGCCGGCGGCTATACGGAAGGAAGAAGGTGGGCGGGATGGCCCTCCGCTTTGATTGGCCGCCTGCCGTGTGACGTCGCTGTGACGTTGTACGAACCGCCCCCTTAGGAAGGAGGCAGGACGCCGGCCAGAGCGGCGTCGCAGGACAGGTGAGTGCATGTGAAGCTGGCGTAGCGATAATGTTCGCTATGCCAGGAATCACAAGATATCGCTGCTGCGACGGGGGGGGGCTATCGCGTGCGACATCGCAGCATCGGCTTGCGATGTCGCAACGTGCAAAGCCCGCCTTACACAGTGAAGTCTTTCTCAGCTAGATTCCTGCTAGTAGGGCTCTGCTGTGAAATGTGTATGCAACTGAGCTGTTCTCTTGATGGCTGACTGTCACAGAAAAGGGCAAAATGTCCCACATTGCAATGTAGAGAACTGAAACCAGGAAGCAGGAATGTCTCTGTGCTGATAATCAAGAGGAGCGATATGCTGCATTATCTGCTGTATAACGGGTTCGCTAAGAGGAGTGATATACTGCAGGATCAGACTTTATATACAGGGGTTTATTGGAGGATACACTGCAAAATAGAATTATGTTAAGAGGGACTGAGGCGTTGAGCTGTCTGTTGCCTGCCGCAGACTCCAAATGCTTCTGTGTTGATACATATGAGGTAAGATAATTCTCTGTTATATTCATCAAAAGAGCAGCATTTGCAGTTCACTTCATTGATCTTTCAGCAGTAGGCAACAGCAAAACCCTGCACTGCTTAAGAATTATAAGCTCCATTGTGAAGAAGTCCAAGAGAGTTGACTTATGCTTTTAACCAGTTAACCCTAATATAAAACTATAAAGACAGCCATACTGATGTAGATTGAGAGAAGATAAAGTCAGACAGGCAAAATACAAAGGCAGAAAGTACACATAGCCACTGGGTAAACTGAACATTTAGATTAGATTGATGGTAACCCAGGATAGGACTAGTCAGAAGTGCACAGGAGACGGGGGAGGGATCCGTAGCACTGAGGAGAAGCAAGTTCTGCCTAGAAATATAGTTATAGCAGATAAGCATAGGACCGCTTATACAGCTATTGGAGACTTGATGCACTGATGGACTGTAGATATATAAAAGACTCAAAGGTACAATAAAGAAACTTTATGTTGGCCTCAGTCTGTAAATTAACAATAAGTATTAATTTACTGTGTGTTGTGAAAAATAATATAATAACCTTTTAAAGGAAAACTAAACGTTGAAATTAATGTTTGACCTAAACAAGTAATATATAGTTGCTATTACTATTTCTTAGTTGAAAGCATTATGTGCATTATTCTTCAGGTTGTGTGGAAATACTGCTGGGAATAAAAGGATTAATCTCCTGCAAGTCAGTTCCATTTTCAGCTGATGGACAACTAAAGCTACTTCTCTTATCCATGGGGCAGGGTTTAGTACTATTTTGCCTTGCAGCCAGGAGACAGCAGGGAGGTTTATGTTGCAGCCAGTTGCATTACAGTCAGTCACACAGTGAGAAGGAGGACGGGAACATAGCTGAGCCCAATGGACAAAAATATATGTTTTAATTGTAATATTTGATCAAAGATAAGAGGCTTAAACATCAGCCCGTACTAGTTAGCTGTCAGTACAGGCTTCATACTGAAGATATATAGCTCCCAAGGCATAACAAGAGCTGTATCATATATATCTCAGTCAGAGGCTGGGAACAAAGGCTGTCATATGTGAAGAAATATTTTTCCTATGCTGAACACAATTAGTGTTATCACTGACTTCATTCTCCTCACTGTTTATTTGCTTTCCAGTTGGGCGCAGTTAGTTTCTATGCTCTGCTATACAGCTGTCAGACTGACAGAGTAGGGGAATAAACCTGGAGATCTCATCAAGCACAAAATGGGTTAAAATATTTCTTAACAATCAGTTAGCTGCTGACTGAGGTATATGTGATACAGCTCTTGTGAGTTGACACACATGTCCTGAGAGCTGTATATCTTTAGTCAGCAGCCCATACTGAAACGTGACTAGGACAGTCCGCAGGTTGAATTATTCTAGAGACAACATTTTATCTAATTCTCAGAGATCTCCTTTAAAAGAGGAATAGCTGGGATATTTTTTATTTTGGGTACTTTAATGTCCCTTCTAACTATTGATTTGTTAATTTAATCTGTGTCAAAGACTCCTATTTATGTGACTTTCCAACAAGTAAGGCTAGTTTCACATATCCGGCTTTTCACCGGTTTGACGGATGCGACGCACGCCAGTACAGTGTATACAGTTCACTGGCAGCGCAACAAGCGCTGGTCACATGCTGTCATGTGACCGGAGCATGTGACCCAGAAGTTGCGGTGCTGCCACTGTACTGTATCATACTGTACTGGCAAGCGCCGCATCCGTCAAACCGGCGAAAAGCCCGATGTGTGAAACCGGCCTAACAGAGAAGGTGGTTAAAACCAATTACTTTGGAATTTCTGGGAATTAATGGTGGATCCAAGCTCCAAAATTCCTTCCAGTGATATTTCTTATATTTGATTTGCAATTTAGTTATTCTAGATATGACAGTGCAGAATGTTTTAGCACCTCACTATTGTAAAAAAAAAAATTCAACCAATATACTATATACTTGCCATTGAATAAATAAGAGAGTTGATTTGACTTTTTTGAGTTTAATTTTTTTTTTTGCTTCTGCTATTCTATTTACACTAAAATTATTAAGAGTCAATCCAAATAAGAGGTCGTATTCTGGTAAGTAAACAGCTTTTCAGCCATATAATTTGACTCTATGATTTCCAAGTTTCACCTTTAAATGTCTTCACCTTTGAATATTAAAAAAAAAAAACAAGAATACATATTCCATTTTTTAGATTAAAGAAAAAGAAAATCGACTGATAAAATTGGAGGATGAAATTCACCATTTACTGGAGAAAAGTAGTTCTTGTCAAAGTGATCTACTTGAAACCCAAGCAGAGATGAAAATCCTCCTCCTGAATCTTTCCACTGCAGAGAAACAGATTAAATATTACACTACACAGGTATTTTCTTTCCATCGGTTATTAAATGTAGAATATGGAAGATGTCCAGTTTGCTCCATAGTTCTTCCATTCTGATCTCCTATCATGGGATAATGAAAGGCAGATAACAAATATCTCTTCAGAATTGGTGCATATGATAAATATTTTACTGTTCAACATTTGTTTTTTTTCTTTAACCGGGAAAATGCGTTCTTCCATGCTCAGCCAGTCAATCCAGGAGACAGAACATCCCTGTGCTGGGCTTTCCATGGCTGGTTCCTTGCTAGTATTTGTACAGCCTGCCTTCTGTGGTAACATCTTCACTTATGTGAGCACTACTGCATTCACATGGGAAAAAAACATCATCATCAGCAATAAAATGTGCACCAAAGTGCTGTCACAATGAGATTTTTGCAATCATCGATAACTGTCATGGCGGCATCAGGATCTATGGAAACTACAGATTTTGGCACTCTGCCTGCTAACTTCTCTGATGTCCATGATCAGCGCAGGGAGAGGCAGGTGTTGACCCACAGACTTAGGCAAATGAGCAAGACCTAATCTTTGCTCTGCTTCTTGTTAGTGTCTTTGATCACATGCTGTGGGTGAGCCAGTCATTTTGGCTCCCCTCCTATATATGCTGGTTGAACTTTTCCATTAATGCCAGCTATAGCTTACCTATACTGATCTGGTGAGGTCTTGTGATCCAGACGTACTGGTGGTTGTTGTGCATTACTGCTGTGAGAGGTTGTGGTGTTAAGCCTTGTTGTCTTTTTATTGCTGCCTTCTTGCTCTGGCTTTTCTTCTTAGTCTCTTAATTTTTATTCCTGTGAGTTTGCAGTGTCTGAGTTTCAGTTTTCCTCTGTCTCTCTTAGGCCTCTTTCACATGTTTGTGAAAATCACGCATGTTTTTCACGGACGTTTCAAAAGTGCGTATTGCCCTCCGTGTGCATTGTTTATGGCACACGTGTGTTCTTCATGTGCTATCCGTTATAACACAGGGAGAACAGGACCTTTCTGCTCACCTGTCCCTGGCATTGCTGTCCGTGGTTCTGATCTCCGGTCTCCGGTCCTGCCGACTCCCCGCCCGCAGTGGAGTGAATATGCGATGAGCATAATGAGCGGTGGTCGGAAGCAAGTGACAGCAGCGGCAGAGACAGCAGGGCTGGAGAAGGTGGGTATAGAAATTCCTTTTAATTCACAGACACGTGTGTTTTCTCCGGTGCATGTCACAAGGATTATATTCGTGCGGTCCGTGTGACACCCGTGATGCCGGAGAAAAACGGACATGTTTATGTGTGGAGCACATGGGAACACGTATGCTCCACACAGAAACATGGTCCATGGCAAAACACGCACGTGAGCGTAGACCCATTGATTTTAATGGGTCTACGTGTGCCCGTGTCTCCGGCATGTGAGAAAACGGACCAAACACGTGCCGGGAGACACGGATGTGTGAAGGAGGCCTTACTCTGTGTTTCCATCACACTCCTGCCCCTTCCTTGCCTGGGGGGGGTAACAGATTAGATCTCTTCAGGAGAACAGTAAGGCACAGGCTTCCGGCTTCTCCACCTTCAGGGATAAGCCGAAGGTCAGTGATAACCTAGGGTCTCCTACCATGAGACACAGTATAGGATCCCCCGTCCCTCGCTATCCAGCAGTCACATAGTGACAAGTACATGCAATTTATTGCACAATTTTCTGAAAATTGGTTCTGACATTTTTGTTTCCTGCAAAGAGCATGAACATAACCAAAACCAATTGCCTTTCATATGTGGAATATTTTTTCCCAACCTTTTATACTTCATAAACATTCATTATCATTCTTTAAGGGATTATTCTCCTAGACCAATATATTGCTCTTGGAGGTCTTCTCGATCACCTGGGCAGGTCATCCAATGTAATGCACATTAAAAAAGCTGTCCTTTTCAGGTGTGCAATTTTAAGGTTTTCGTGTTCCCTGCATCTCATTTACAAGGATGGAAATGCCAAGATCCAAGCTATAGACAGACACGTGTCAGGGGTCATTGTAGACCAATAGAGATATAAAAAGGCAAAGATAACTGAAGGCTAAATGTTTTTGATTTGATAGTGCGAGTTTTATTATATCCGAGATATTTAAAATTTCTAAACTAAATCTATGGGGAACAAGGGAACAATGATATATTCAGGTGACAGAATAATCCTTCATATTGTAGCAGATTGTATTTTGGACGCAATTTTATTATAATTCAGTGTGAAATATCTCGGTGGAAATTATTATGTATATAACGCTGAGAAGGAATATGAACACCATTTTCCTAAAAGTAATCTGTGTCCCAGCTTTATTAAATCCCCCCCTTGTTGTAGGCGCATTGAGCAGTAGGTAAAATTGGTATTGCAATCTGAATTGTTCACATAAGTAATTTAACAGAGTATCGGAGCTTGTACAGTAATAAGGCTTGTTTTAATCCTCTGGTTGTGGCTCCTGACACCATGGAACTGCACATTGCTTCTGTTTGCCCCTGTGGGGAGGTTAGATGACTGGAGGATTACAAAACCCGTGCCTTTTATTATTTGTACAGGCTCTATTCTCTGATAAAAGGAATGAAGAAAAATTGCATTCACACATTTGGCGAGGAACTCCTTACAACTGTATCTTCACACGCAGGTCAGGCATTGGCTGCTACTTTATGTGTGCCCCCGTCATCAGAATAGGAAAACTTAAGAGAATTGTTTAAAGATCTCGATCATAGTTAAAAAGCAGCTCTGGGCTGTAAAAAAAAAAAAAAAGGGCTCAAAGTAGCGAGCGCTTGCTTTTTGCTTTTTACCGCAATCACATGGTGATCTTTAAATAATCTCCTAAATGCTATAAAAAAAAAAGGTTTCTTAAAAGGTCTTCATCAAACCGCACATTTTTTATGTTCAAGGCTGAATTTTATGAGGAAATGATCGCGAAACTGCAAGAAGATTTGGAACAGTCAAAGAGACACTGCAGAAAATGTTCAAAAAGTCTGGAGTCTGCTGAGCAGAACATTTGTGATTTAAGACTGGAAATAACTTTATTACAAGCAAATCACAAACAGACAGTCGAGAAGGTAACACCGCTGTATTCCTCTTACATCTGATTTTGTTTTCATGTTACAATGCCGGACATAATTTTTGTTCAGTAGGTTTTATTTTTGTCTTCGGTTTGGATAGGGGAATGATAAAAGATACATATTGTTCTTCTATACCGGTGATTACCAAGTGTTCCTCCTCGATGGGCAGATCAACATTATTCCATCTTAGGCTGGACTCACACGAGCGTATGGCATCCGATGCGAGAGCATCAGATGCGATATGCTAATGCCCCCTGGCTCAGGCTCTGCTGCGAGCGTGAGCCGGGTGTCATGCGACTGTAACCCGATCTTGCGATCGGGTCACAGCTGTGAAGCTGAGTGCAGGCGCTGCGGAGGAGAGGGAGGGGTTAATCCTCCCATCTCCTCCACTGTCAGCTTGTGCGTAGATCGCACTGCACTGGGATAACATCCGAGTGCAGTCCGATGTATCTCTCGCATCCATTCACTTGAATGGGTGCGAGAGATACGGTGGTAGCAGCAAAGCGCAGCATGCTGCCGCTTTTCTCGCATCCAGAATCTGGATGCGAGAAAAGCTGACCAACAGCTCAACCTCATTGCCTAACATTGGTCAGAGTGCAATGCGAGAATTTCTCGCATTGCACTCGTCCGATTTTCACGCCCGTGTGAGTGTACCCTTATTGGAATCTACTGACACCTTAAAGTGGTTGAATGCTAAGATGCCCCAATTAAAATGAAAAACAAAAAAAACATAAACCTTGAGGACCAGCGCCACTCCAGCGATGTTAACGTTGTTTCCTGGCAGTTCCATCCGATAGAAAAATTTCATCTGATGGAAGTGAGAAGGCTGCAGCCAATCAATCCTTACATGACCACCGGGAACCACAGGAGCAATGACTGAAATGCTGCCAGTCCTAATGATATTTGTGCTAATTACTTATCTGGACACTTTACAATTAAGATGTATAAAACACTTTAAGGCTATGTACCCACGCTGCGGAAAATGCGCAAATTTTGCCGCGGATTTCTCGCGGAAAATGCGCGGATTTTCCAGAAATCTGCAGCACAGCTACTCCCCAGCCATTTCTATGGCATTTGGGAAATGCTGTGCCCACGCTGCAAATTTTTCCGCAGCGGAAATCGTGCGGATTTCCGTGCGGAAAAATCTGCAGCATGTCAATTATTGTTGCTGATTTTCGTGCGGCTTTTGCCTATTCAATTGAATTACAAAAAATCGCAAAATCCGCAACAAAATCCGCGTCAAATCCGCATCAAATCCGCACCTATGAAAAGGTGCGGATTCCAGGGGAAAGCTACGGATTTTGATGCAGAAAAATCCACAGATACAGAGTCCCGTGGGCACATAGCCTAAGGCTATGTGTGCAAGTTGCCTATTTTTGTGACCACAAAGAGGCAGCATTTTTGGCCACAAAAAACGCACTCGCAGCAAAAACGCAGCGGTAAAAACGCATGCATTTTTACCACTTTTTTGTGCGTTTTTGGTTTTGTTTTGCTGCGTTTTCGGTCACTGCATTTTGCTGCGTATTTACAATGCATTGCATGGGTGGAAAAACGCTGGAAAAAATTGACGTTACTTTTTTTTTCACCTCAAAAACGCAGCTAAAAAAAAAAAGCACTGCGCGGACAGCAAAAATGAAAACTCAAAGACTTTCCTGGGGAAGCAAAGTCATGCAGTTTATTGACCAAAAATGCGCCCGAAAAATGCACAAAAACGCACTGTGCGCACATAGCATACAGGGAACCTGTCAAGTGCAATAGGAAAAAAACACCAAGAAAGCCAGCTTACCAAACACAGTCCAGTGTATGCTGCTATTTCATGAGGAGGCTCTGCGTCGGATTGAATGGTAGGAGCTCTTGCCAGCAATTGTATAGAAGAGGAAGGATAAATCCAGTGAGCTCAATGGTTATTGATGAATAAAAAATATTTTTTTTATTTCAAAAATAAATAAAAAGTACAGATAGCAGCAAAAAGAGATCTGTTCAGGCAGAGATGGAAGATTACTGCTGTAAATGCACGGCAAGACGCATTTCGGCTATACCTTTATCATTGCCATTGTCAGGTGCAATATGCACCCATAACCACGAGCAGTTCTGGGTGTATATTGCTAATCCCTGCCTAACTGTCCCTGTATACACTAGCATAGATAAAGAGATCTTTAGAAAAAGTATTTCTAAAGATCTTTTATCTTATGCTAATGAGCACTATTACTAGTCCCTAGAGCGTTATATCCCCCGACTAGTCCGCCCTCTTAGCATGTTAGTACGCCCACAGGGACGTACTAACATGCTATTCAATGCAGCGTCACCAGCGGTGATGCGTGTACCTGTGTTCGCTGTGACCAAGCATTCTGAATGCCGGGCACTTCCAGTCATGCACAGTAGACCTCTCTGAAGCCGGGACACGTACGCCCGACTTCATACTGTGCATGACTGGAAGTGCCCGGCATTCCGAAGCGCGATCACAGCGAATACAGGTACGCACTTCATCGCTGGTGATGCTGAATTGAGTAGCATATTAGTACACCTCTGTGGGCATACTAATATGCTAAGAGGGTGGACAAGTCGGGGAATATAACACCCTTGGGACTAGTCCCTGCACTCATTAGCATAAGATAAAGGATATTTTGAAATACTTTTTCTAAAGATCCCTTTATCTATGCTAGTGTATACAGGGACAGTTAGGCAGGGATTGGCAATATGCACCCAGAACCACTTGTGGTTGTGGGTTCATATTGACCCTGAAAGGTTCCCTTTTAAGCATGAGTTCACAGAAGAATGAGTAATTCCATATCACATAGTACGTGACATTACTTTCATGTCAACATCAGATGAGATACGGACAGACATAATCACATGCTTGTATTATTCGGCCGATGGTGCTAAGTATCAAAGTATAGTGAACAAGGTAGATACAGCAACAACCAGCTGTATCGTAAGGCAGTAAAAAAAATCACTTTATTTGGTGATGTACAGAAATAGGTGAATCAAAATGTGGAGCAGATAGCCTACAGCTATTTCAGATATTCATGCCTTGAGAAAGCGCTAATTGTGTGAAACAGCCATAGGCTCAGATATGGACTGGCACCCAAGGAAACAGGTGAATCCCCCAGTGGCCCCCTCTGCATATGTGTGCCCTACACCTTCCTGTATCAGCAGTACTGGGCACAATACATTTGATTCCCCATGAACAGCCAAAAACAGCATCTTATCATTCACTTAATAAACTACCCAGATTATTATTACAGTCATATGAAAATGTTTGGGCACCCCTATTAATGTTAGCCTTTTTTCTTTATAACAATTTGGGTTTTTGCAACAGCTATTTCAGTTTCATATATCTAATAACTGATGGACTGAGTAATATTTCTGGATTGAAATGAGGTTTATTGTACTAACAGAAAATGTGCAATCCGCATTTAAACAAAATTTGACCGGTGCAAAAGTATGGGCACCTCAACATAAAAGTGACATTAATATTTTGTAGATCCTCCTTTTGCAACAATAACAGCCTCTAGTCGCTTCCTGTAGCTTTTAATGAGTTCCTGGATCCTGGATGAAGGTTTATTTGACCATTCCTGTTTACAAAACAATTCCAGTTCAGTTAAGTTTGATGGTCGCCGGGCATGGACAGCCTGCTTCAAATCATCCCACAGATGTTCAATGATATTCAGGTCTGGGGACTGGGATGGCCATTCCAGATCATTGTAATTGTTCCTCTGCATGAATACCTGAGTAGATTTGGAGCGGTGTTTTGGATCATTGTCTTGCTGAAATATCCATCCCCTGCGTAACTTCAGCTTTGTCACTGATTCTTGCACATTATTGTCAAGAATCTGCTGATACTGAGTTGAATTCATGCGACCCTCAACTTTAACAAGATTCCCGGTGCCGGCATTGGCCACACAGCCTCAAAGCATGATGGAACCTCCACCAAATTTTACTGTGGGTAGCAAGTGCTTTTCTTGGAATGCCGTGTTTTTTTGCCTCCATACATAACGCCTTTTTGTATGACTAAACAAATCAATCTTTGTTTCATCAGTCCACAGGACCTTCTTCCAAAACTTAACTGGCTTGTCCAAATGTGCTTTTGAATAACTCTGGCGACTCTGTTTGTGGCGTGCTTGCAGAAACGGCTTCTTTCGCATCACTCTCCCATACAGCTTCTCCTTGTGCAACGTGCACTGTATTGTTGACCGATGCACATTGACACAATCTGCAGCAAGATGAAGCTGCAGGTCTTTGGAGGTGGTCTGTGGATTGTCCTTGACTGTTCTCACCATTCTTCTTCTCTGTCTTTCTGATATTTTTCTTGGCCTGCCACTTCTGGGCTTAACAAGAACTGTAGCTGTGTTCTTCCATTTCCTTACTATGTTCCTCACAGTGGAAACTGACAGTTTAAATCTCTGAGACAACTTTTTGTATCCTTCCCCTGAACAACTATGTTGAATAATCTTTGTTTTCAGATCCTTTGAGAGTTGTTTTGAGGAGCCCATGATGCCACTCTTCATAGGAGATTCAAATAGGAGAACAACTTGCAAGTGGCCACCTTAAATACCTTTTCTCATGATTGGATACACCTGCCTATGAAGTTCAAAGCTCAATGAGGTTACAAAACCAATTTAGTGCTTTAGTAAGTCAGTAAAAAGTAGTTAGGCGTGTTCAAATCAAGAAATTGATAAGGGTGCCCATACTTTTGCACCGGTCAAATTTTGTTTAAATGTGGATTGCACATTTTCTGTTAGTACAATAAACCTCATTTCAATCCAGAAATATTACTCAGTCCATCAGTTATTAGATATATGAAACTGAAATAGCTGGTGCAAAAACCCAAATTGTTATAAAGAAAACAGGTTAACATTAATAGGGGTGCCCAAACTTTTTCATATGACTGTATATACTTGTATGGATGAGGGTCAGGTAATACTTGTAGCATGTAGCTGAGCAGTGGGCCCGCAGAGTTAATGTTATTGGTTGGCCCTTGCCCTGTTCCCCCCACCCTCACTCTGCCGTTGCGTAGGCTATCTGCTCCACATTTCCTTTCAACTGTTTCTGTACATGCACTAAATAAAGTGATTTACTAGTTAAAGATCCAGCTAGTGAGTGTATTTACCTGTTCTTTGTGATGAAAAATACAGCAATGACTGCTGCATGTCTGCTTCTCATAAGGTCAGGTGGAACAGTTGAGCATGCAGAGTTTAACAATAAAGGGTACTTTACACGCTATGATATTGCTATCGATATCGCTAGCGAGCGTACCCGCCCCCATCTGTTGTGCGTCACGGGCAAATCGCTGCCCGTGTCGCACAACATCGCTTACAAACATCACACGGACTTACCTTCCCTGCGACGTCGCTGTGGTCGGCGAACCGCCTCCTTTCTAAGGGGCGGTTCGTGCGGCGTCACATCAACGTCACACGGCAGCCGTCCTATAGAAGCGGAGGGGCGGAGATGAGCGAGGCGAACATCCCGCCCACCCCTCTTCTTTCCTCATTGCGGGCGGACGCAGGTAAGAGGTTGTTCATCGTTCCTGCGGTGTCATACATAGTGATTTGTGCTGCCGCAGGAACGACAAAGAACCTCACTACTGACCAGACAACGATTTTTGGTAAGTGAACGACGTGTCACATACCAACGATTTTTGCCTTTTTTGCGATCGCTTAAGGTCGCTCATAGGTGTTACATGCTGCAACGTCGCTAACGACGCCGGATGTGCGACACAAACACCGTGCCCCCCGACGATATATCGTTAGTGGTGTCGCCAGCGTGTAAATGGCCCTTTACCTTTTGCATTTCTGGCTGTAGATTCTCAATTCTATATTCAGTGTATATGTAATTTTTATCTACCCACTTAATTTATCCATGTAATACCCATCTTACTTATCCCAAGATAATCCCTCCCCCCTCACACACACACAAACTTGTTTTATCGTTTTGGAATCCAAGAGCTTTGTAGGATAGCAGAGAGAAGTTCAGGAGTCGCCTGAAGCTCCATAGTGTAGATGTGCAAGGACTATGTCTGCGACTATGTGTCGAAATTGTTCAACCCTAGAAACAAATCAGGATTACTCTTTAAAAGTATATTCCCACTATTGAGTCTATTGTCTTCCTTGACCATTCTCAATCTCTCTGGTGGCACAGTGTTTTGTAGTGGTTGAACCTGCATGTGTCAGGAAATACCCCTATAAAAATGAATGCATGAATGAATGTATATTATGTCATCATTTTTTGTTTATGTTGGACTTTCATATTGTAAAAAAAACAACAAAAACACCTTTGTTTGTCACCATAAGAAATTAGAGGCATACAAATAGACATTGATGAGCAAAAGGGTAACAATGTTTTGAACATTTTAATTTCAGGATCCATATTTCACCACCCACTACAGCTTTGAGTGCGAGACTCATTTTATAGACAATCACCTTGGCTATCTCATACATAAATTTGACTAGCAACTATTTAGCATATGATTATTTATGCAGATTCTTGTCATTTCACTGCATTGTTACTGTTCTGCTCCTAAAAATCTAAATTTTAGTTTTATTTTGTTAATACTTTGTAAATCCATTATTGGCTTTCAACACTACCTGAATATTTCTTGGTGTGCTCTTCATGATTTAAGCATGTCTCAATAAAAATCTGATCCCAGGTCTCTTCCACACATTCCTAATGTTGGTACATGCAGGTCAACACACTTGGGAATATATACAGCTTTTTCTTCCACTCTACCCACAAGTGTTCAATTGGGTTGAGGTTTGGGGACTGTGGGGCCGATCCAGCACCTCTACTTCATTGTCATTGAACCATTTTTTAGCCAATGTTAACGTAAGCTTTGGGTCATTGTCCTGCTTGAACACTTTGTCATCTCTTTTATACACATAGTACTCGAGTGTATGAAGGATCTCATCTTGTAGTAGACTCACATATAGCTCAGCATTGAGGCCACCGTGGATCCTGGTCAAGTATCCAACGCCTTTGGCTGTGAAACAACTTGATATCATAGGCTTCCTCCACCAAACTTGATAGTTTCTTCAATTTCTTGTCCGTTAGCTCCTTTTTCCCTTGTTTCTTCCAGACCCAGATCCTAGTCTATTAACCTTCGCCTCATCACTACAAATCACCCGTTTTCAATCTTCTACTGTGCACTTTTCATACTTTCTGGCAGGCTTAAGATGACACTTCTTATAATAATATTGAAGGCTTCTTCACTTTTTATCGGTCCTCCATTCCAGACTTGGGTAATGTGAGTCGCACAGTACTTGCATATACATCTGTGATCTCACTATTACAAAGCATATGAGCCACCCTAATTACCATGTTTGTTTCATTAGAACTGATAAACCTTGTGATGAGCCGACTTGTTGACTTCAATATTTTGCCTGGACGTCCACTTCTTGGCTTTGCAATGGATGAATTGCCTTCATTTCTTATTCTTCCAACTGTCATGGCCTCACATGATGCAGTTTTGCAATTTTCTTGGCTGAGAGACCGATATCGATGAGCGGGCTGATGCTGTTCTCTTTTCTTGGGAAATCTACTTCATTGCTGCTTCTTGACTCGAACCAGTTACATTTGTGCTTGGGAATCAACCTAATAACACACTGAGCTATTAGGGAATGTGAGAACAGGTTGTAATTTGTAGTATACAGGAATAAAAGGTTTTGTCCACCACCAGGAGCAAAACAGTAATAATGCAGTGACATGACCAGAATCTGCATAACTAATCATATGTTAAATATTGCAACTCATATTTATGTATGAGATAGCCAAGATGATTGTCTATAAAATGAATGTAGTCTCATATTGGAAGTTGTAGTGGATGGTGAGATATGGAGCCTCAAGTGAAAAGTTCAAACCATTGTTACCCTTTTTCTCGTCAGCGTATAGTAGGCCCCCATGCCATCTGGTAAATGCTCATGTTCTACTGTATGCAGACCCAAAACTACTCTACCAGCTGATAAATGTAATAACAGCTGTATCATACTGTTTAACCTCTCAATGACCAGATTATAAAGTAGATCTGTCACCAAATTTCACAATGCAAAATGCTGACATTTACTAAACAGATTTCTTAGACTTGATGAGTCTGCTGTATTTAGTTTGAAAATTCATGTCAGAATATCTATATAACTGCTTATGATATTAGTGTACCTCCTGTCGCTGAGCTCTCACACTGCTCAGTAAAATCTGAAGCTGTCAGTCAAGCTTGATGATTGAATACACTTGGATTAATGAGTAGTGATGAGTGAACTCGGACTGTAAAAGTCCAGATCCACACATGTTCAAGAGAACCCAAGCACTGACCCCAGGTATGGAGTTCTCAGGGAACTCCGGGTACTGATCCGGGTCTGGTCACCTGGGTAATGGAGAAAAAAAAAAAAGAAAGAAAAGAATAAAACAAGAGCTTTATACTTACCGATCTCTGCATGCCTGTAACTCTGCTTCCCGGTTACTCATTCATGCATATGCACTGCCTCCCCCTCCCCCTGGCAGTCCTGGTGTGTGTGTGTGTGTGTGTGTGTATGTGTTTAGATTGATGTTTAAAATAAATAAATAAAAATAATGGCTAGGGCCCCCCCGTATTATGATAGCCAGCACAGATAAAGCATACAACTACAGGCTGCAACTCCAGTCATGTGCTTATCTTAGCTGTGTATCAAAATTAGAGGAACTGCATGCGGCTTTTTTAATTTGTTTAAATAAATCATTTAAAAAACGGCATGCAGAGTCCCCCAATTTTGATACCTAGTCATGATAAAGCCAACAGCAGGGAGTTGGTGTTCTCAGGCTAGGGAGGCCCATGGTTATTGGGGCCCCCCAGCCTAAAAATAGCAGCCTGCAGCCACCCAGGATTGTCGCATCTATTGGATGCAACAATCCCTGAACTTTACCTGGCTCATCCCGATTGCCCTGTTGCAGTGGCAATTGGGGACATAAGTGGTTAATAACAGCTCAGAGCTGCCACTAAGCTCTAGATTAGTAATAGGAGGTGTCTATGAGACCGCCCCATTACTAACTTTTAAGTGAAAAGAAATAAATACAAGCACAAAAAAATCCTTTATTTGAAATAAAATACAATAAAACACATTCTCTTTCACCCCTTTATTAACCCCACAAAACACCCAGGTCTGACGTAATCCAGACGAGGTCCCACGATGATTCCTGCTTTGCTATATCTGAAATGGCAGCATGCAGGGACAGAACATGACCGGCTGCTGTGAGTTTCAGGCAGAGAATGAGTGGTGACATCACTCAGATTATTTGCAGTCACAGCCGTATGTTCCCATAGTCCTCCACCTGTGATTGCAGGTACTGACCTCAGGTGACCTCAGTGAACTGAGTGACCTCACCTGAGGTCAGGTTACCTGCAATCACAGGGGGAGTACTTGAAAACCTCCAGCTGTGACCGTAGATAACCTAAGTGACGTCACCACTCATCACTGCGGCTAATTTTCTGCCTGAAGCTTACAGCAGGCTGTCATGTTCTATGCCAGAGCGCTGCCACCAGGGCTGTGGAGTCGGAGTAGGAGCTCATTTTGGTGGAGTATAAAATGCACCGACTCCGACTCCTAAAATATATAATAAATTGGGGACAGGAGTGCAATGCAGAATGTGCTGAATATTTTTTCATAGGAATTTGGGAAACTTATGAAATGTCCTATAAATGTCTGTTCTCTTCCTGATCTAAGGCTACATTCACACACAGCATTTTTGCTGCGTTTTTTTAGGATACGTTTTTCAGCTGCAAAAGCAGATCAGCTTTTTAAAAACCGCATCACCTGAAAGGTTTTTGAGCTCATAAATAATGCTTTCAATAGCAAAAGCAGATTAGAAAAAGGCCAAACAAACTGACTCCTCATTCTTTGTGAGGATCCTCACAAAACGCTGTGTCTGAATGTCCTATCTTCCACCCATTGCCTTTGCTGGGTGCCCAGAGTCACTGCATTTCACTGAATTATTTTGCCATCAATGTTCGATATGTTTGTGACAAGAAAGAAATTGTTAGCAAGACACTCGCAGTAAAAGATAGTAAACCTCATCACATCAGCCAGTTTCTCCAGGCCTTAGTGGAAAAAGTTCTGCAAGATTACAAACTCAAAAAAAGAACAGGTATGTCATTGTAACAAACAATGCTTCAAACATGATATGTACAATTAAACTGATGAATGAGAGTAATGAACAACAGCTAGAAGAGAATTTAGGATTCAGTATATTTGAGGTGGAGCCACAGTGCTGTTCATGTAACTGAGGAACAAACAGATATTACAACAGAAGAACAGCAAAATGATACTTTAAGATTAGATGATCTTGTTGAAGCTGCTTCCACTTTCATATTCATCACATGCGCTGTGTTGTGCACACACTGCAGCTGGCAATAAGAGATAGTCTGCAAGAGGGACCCCGGTTTCACACATCCGTCTTTTCACCAGTTTGGCGGATGTGGCACACTCTAGTACAGTGTATACAGTACAGTGGCAGCGCGACAAACGACGGTCACATGCTTTCATGTGACCGGAGCATTTGACCCGGATGTTGTGGCGCTGCCACTGTACTGTATCGTATTGTGCTGGCATGCGCCACTTCCGCCAAACCGGCGAAAAGCCGGATGTGTGAAACTGGGTGGACATGCTGGAAATCTGATTTGAAAAGTGAGAAAGTTGGTTATTGCTGCCAGAACCCCTAAAATTGATTTAATCTTGAAGAGACGTGCTGGGATAGGGGAAATTGTTGATCAAGCCACTCGGTGAGGCAGCACTTATTTAGTGACTGAGCGATTGCTTGAACTAAAATCATTTCTCATAGATATGGTGAATCCTCAAGTAACCTTAAATGAAGGTCAATGGACACAGGTGGCTGAATTGAAGGAATTGCTTAATCACCCATTTACTGTGACTAAAAAATTACAAGCTGAGGATTTACCTCCTGGCAGTTTCATAAGGGCGTGGAAGAACTTGCTATTTTGCCTGTCCCAAAGAGGAGGTTTAATCGCAGATGGCATTTCTGCTTCAATGAAACGGAGAGAGACACAGCTATTGGAAAATAAAATTCCTCTGGCAGCTGTTTATGTGGACCCAAGTCATCGTATACTGCTTGATGATCAACAGCTTGCTAAAGGAAAAGAAGCTTTGAGTGAGGTAGTAGTTAGGATGAGCAGCTACAGGACTGCCAGGCGCAAGAGGACTTGGGTCCTGACAGTGCTACTGCTGCCATATCTTCCACCTCATCAGATGAGTAGTTTAACTTTGACAAGTATTTGGATGACATTAAGTAGGCAAAGCGTTGCCGCAAGGAAAAAGATTTCACTCCGTCTCCTATAGCAGCAGATTGACCAGATTTCAGTAAAATTTTTCACTTGCTCTCAAAGAAATACAAAAATTCAACCGTTCATCAAAACTGACTGTGCATGAGGCAATTCCTTTATACCCGGAAATTGTTAGAGATATTGCCCATGTGGTTACGGTTTTGCCTCCAACCCAAGTTACGGTAGAGAGGTTGTTCTCTAGCCTTAAAATTATTAGGTCAGATTTGAGGTCATCTGCGAAGGAGGATCTGATGGAGGCAATTCTATTTCTTACAACAAATTCTTAGACTGCACAAATGTTATTTAGTATGTTTTTGTTAAAAACTGTTTTTTGCCGCTTACATAGTTTGTTACATAGTGTTACGGTATATATTATATACACAAAATATATATATATAACACTATGTAATACACTACGTAACACTATGTAATACACTATGTAAGTGGCAAAAAAAGTTTTCAACAAAAACATACTAAATAATAACATTTAGTATATTGCTTATATTTAAGTGAAAAATGTATTGTAGTACAATGCGAACATCAGACATTTAATCATTTTTATGATACAATAATCAAGATATTTAGATAGAACACAAAATATATTGGAATACAACTTTAGAACACAAAAAACTAATAAATTGTAAATATGTAATACAATATGTAATATATATATATATATATATATATATATATACACACACAAGATATATGTAATCTACTGTATATTACATATTGTATTACATATTTACAATTTATTACATTTGTTTGTGTTCTAAAGTTGTATTCCAATAAATATATATTCTATCTAAATATCTTGATTATTGTATCATAAAAATGATTAAATGTCTGATGTTCACATTGTACTACAATAAATTTTTCACTTAACTATAAGCAATATATGTGGGAGTCGGAGTCGTGGAGTCGGAGTCGGTGCAAGGGAAATTGAGGAGTCGGAGTTGGAGTCGAAGGTTTGGCTTACCGACTCCACAGCCCTGGCTGCCACTTCACATGTAGAAGAGCTGGAATCGTCGTGGGAGCATTTGTGGATTTCATCACACCTGGGTGTTTTGGGGATTGATAAATGGGTAAAACAGGGTGGGGGTTTTTATATTTTATTCCAAATAAAGTATTTTTTCGGTGTTTGTGTTTTATTTTTTTTTTTTCACTTACAGATTCGTAATGCGACAGTCTCATAGATGCCGCCCATTGCTAATTTAGGGCTTATTCGCAGCTGTGAGATGTTAATAACCCTTTATTACCCCGATTGCCACCGCACCAGGGCAATAGGGATAAGCTGGATAAAGTTCCGAGATTGTCGCATCTAATGTTTCCGACAATTCTGAGTGGCTACAGGCTGCTATTTCTAAGCTGGGGTGCCCCAATAACCATAGTCCTCCCCAACCTGAGAATACCAGCTCCCAGCTGTCGGCTTTATCATGACTGGGTATCAAAGTTGGGGGAGAACGCACGCCCTTTTTTTTTTAAATTATTTAATCATTTAAAAAAAAAAATATATATATATATATATATACATGTGGTTCCTTTTATTTTGATATCGCCAAGGTAATGACATGGCTGGGGGCTGCAGCCTTTAGCCGTATGCTTTATCTGTGCTGGGTATCATAATACCGGGGGACCTTATGGCAATTGTTTATTTATTTTTACATGAATCTAGACACATACACAGTACCTCTGATTGGTTGCAGTCGAATACGCTGTCACACAGGCTGGGGACGCTATCTGACTACAACCAATAAGAGCTACCGGGACTGTCGATAGGCAGGGGAAGCTGTGCATACACATGAAGTTAATGAACGGCCCCAGGTATAGAGTGAGCAGCCTGAAAGCAAAGTTACAGCCACGCGGAGACCCACAAGTATAGAGTATTCCTTATACTACCATTTTTAAACTCCTGATTTGGGTCTCCATAGACTTATATGCGGACTGGTGTTTGGCCAGATGTCCAGGGTCAATTCCTGGTCCGAAGCGTTTTTTTTTTAACTTGTTTCAACTTGCTGATCCTGGATATCTGCAAGTCCGCCCTTCACTATTAATGAGTAGAACTGAGCAAAAAGACTTGCTATAGACTGTTTTGTTTTTTTTCATTTTTGCTTTTCCACATTTCAGTAGCCCAAACTTTTTTTTCACACTGTAAAGGCCATATGGGGCTTATTTAGTATCTGCAGCATCCAAAGAACCCCCACTTACCAGAAAAACAGTCACTTGCCATTACATATCTCACTGGTTAAGCAGATCTTGGTCTTCAGAACACATCAGCTTTGCTATGTCAGGTATACACCTCCGGACAGAACAGAAGACAGAAGTAGAGAGAGCTAAAAAGCTGGAGACCCAACCTCCTTTTGCTTATTTGCAGAAGCTTTAATGCAATAAATCAATGCAGAAGGAAACCCACAAAGTCCACCATCAAAGGATGGAAGGCTTCGGGTATGAGTTTAAGAATATTATTGTAATGCGGTGTTTTGCTTTGCACTCGCTGGGTGTCATGTCGTACTGTGTTCACACTGGAGAGTCTAAGAAGCAACCTGAGGTCTCATAGTTGTTCAATCTGACTCGGGTGTTGGCTGTTTTAGGTTCACTGCTCTTCAGTCCAGCAGTACTTAATTCCTGCTGGATTGTCAACTGCTGCTAGGAGCTTAGGCTGCTAATGATCATTCATAGCCGCCTTCACTCTTCATAAGGTGCTGGATCTGATTTCTCATCGTCGAATATAGCTCAGCTTTGCTTCAGCGATAGTGGTCCTTTTGTGGTGATCCAGGTGTGCGCTTTCCTGTGTGTGTGTGTGTGTGGGGGGGGGGGGGGGGGTAATATCCCTGTTAGTTTATTTGGTCCCTGTGTTTATTTCTTCCTGGGCACTTATTGTCTCTCCCCTGTGAATGATTGCTGTGTATGAGTTTGTTTTGTTTTTTCCCCTACCTGTGGTATTTGTGAGGTTTGCTGCTCCAAGCCCTTCCCTCTCCTGGGGTGGGGAAGAGAGGTGTTAAATGGACAGGAATTAGGATTATGCTGGTGGTCCAGACCTTGCTAACATTAAGCGTACCTTTGAGATGAGGGACAGCGTAGGGTTCCTAGTCTGAGGGCCAGCTTACAGGTCCCTGCTTCAGTTACCCTGACACTCCCATGGCAAATACTTGAGGAACAGTTATCCATGGGTCTTTTTTGTGTGAAATTAACTAAATTTTTAACAAAAAAATGGCAAAGTCATATATTGTAGACATGCACCATTTACTTCACATGTGTTTTGGAACACTACAATCATTGAGAAGTTTCATCAAATTGGTTTGAAGGACAGTAGTACAGAAAAAAAAATTGTTTGGGATAACTGATTAATAGTATTTAATTTTGTCTCTAGCTGAATATGAAGACAAAAGAGAATTCCGTTCTCGGTGCTGAGCTCAACAGCCTCAAAGAAGAATCTAAAATCGAATTGTGGAAACTGCAACATAAAAGTACCGGAGAGGAGGTAACACTGCCATAGACAACTGTTTACAATCATTGTATAAATTCTCAAAATTAAAAACATTTTTTTTTTGCTTTTGAAACAAGTGAATGTTTCAGACAACATGGTTAGGAACTCTTCCATCTGTTATCTAATTAGAGATTCAAAGGTCGCAGAAAATTTGGGGAGCTTGCTTGAATATTCCTTATGACTGAAACTATTAAGGTTGAATTTCTCTCCCGCGGCTTCAAAGATTTATTGTTCCCTTCTAGAGTTACCACTCTTGGTCTTGAAGGGGTTAAGTAACACAAGATGTTCTAGGGGTCACGAGTGTTTCATCATTACCTTTCGAGCTGATACTGGAACCTTAATGACTCGTAATTATAACTTTTTTTGTAAAGTCGAGACACTTTGCTTTTAACTCCTGACCTCTAGTGATTTTAGACCATGCAGTGTTTTCATGACTTAATAAGCAGCGTTTTTAGGCCTCAGAGAATCATAATACTGTAATGGGACTCAGAGCATCACTTTTAATTGTATGAAAAATGAGAACTGACTTGCCCTAATTTCGTAAAATGTACCTTCTGCACATACTTGTCATAACCAACTATTGGCTTGCCGGTATTAGTCGAGCCAAGGTCATGGGATCTCTCCTGGGTTAATTTTTTGGATGAGTGTTTTTGCATTTCTGATTTTCTTTATGGAAAGTAAAAAAAATTATTGGTGTCTGTAAAATAACTTCAAAATCTTCAATTGTTTTTCAAGATATTTGCTTTCTGTGGCCATTGTTAAAATTCATGTGTTATTCAATGGCCTGAACTTATGTTCCTCCTAATAGAAGTGCTTATAAAATAGAAACCTCTTCTATTTAAGTTGCCTATCTTTGCACGTTTGGGTATAGAGTAAAAAGGAAAGTAGGGAGCAATGGATCTGTTAGGAACACAATGGCCACTTGTCATCAACTCCCAAAATTGTTTTGTAGGCAATCCTGGGAACAATTTGTTCCATTGAAGAGCCATGAGGAAGCTACTGGCATAAAGCTTTAAGTGACGTTTTACTTATGAGTTTGGTATACAGTCTGTAAACCTAGTATACTTCTAATGTGTCTCTGAAGCTCTGTTTGGTTTTATGATGCTACTGGGCAACTGTCAACATGCAGACTAAATATGGATAAAATTTCTATAAAAATTCAGGGGCAGTCACGCATTGTAATTAGCAAATTCCTTATGCTCAGGAAGATGAAAGGATATTTATGCTGTCTTATTAACATATAAATGCTTAATAAGTGCATCAGTTATTCATGTTTTAATGATCAATGACATGTTAAGGTGTTGAAGAGCCCATCAAACCCACAACCCTACGCCAGAAATGCATGTTTGTGCACTCCACCCTTTTGTCGACTAATGACAAGTTCATGAGCTGTTAAGTCATAGCTTCATCACTACAAGCAAACTCATCATGCTCATTGTTCAGACACTGCTGTAGTGTCCATCAGGTCAGGAGATGGTACTACATATTTGCAACATGGATCTAATGGTGAAGTTCTGCAAAAACTATGATATCTACTGTTTAAATTTTTGTATTGATGGGCAGTAAGGCTATCTGACCTTCTTCTCCATGGACCTTTAGACTGATTCACTTGAAGGAATACTGTGAGTAAGATCAGTCCCCCAAACTACATATAGACACATGAAGGTCTTTAAAAGGTAAATGCATTGACATATTTTATATCTTCTATTTGTGAGGCATGTAGTGCACTCTGAGTTTCTGCCTTCCAAAGTTGTTTCCTTGCCCAGCACCAGGCTCCTTAGCTTGATGAATAGCTCAATCTCCGTGTGATATCTGGTGTCTTGCAAGGAAAATGTGACAGTGAGCTATCAATCAAGCTATGAAGACTGCTGTCTGTTTGGGCGCTAGCTCTGAAGACAGTGGCTCCTTAAACGGGCAGGAAAATGTTTTACCTCACAGAAAGCATGATCTGTGACTCCAAGCTGTAATATCTGTATACTTTCTTTTGTTTCCTCCCCTGCCCAGACGATGTGATATGTTCAGATCTTTGTCCTGCATGGTCAGAAACAACAATTTCACGGTGCATAGCAGAGACACAAATGTAAGATTATCTCAGTACAGGAATATTTGTTTAACACATTCAATTGTGGAAATTTTTATTATTCTAAAATATTTTGATTAAAAGGAAGTTTGTTCATACTGTAACCCTTTTAAGTGCTTTGTGATGCCCAAAACACTTAAAGAGATTATGTTAGTAGGATCAATTTGTCTAAGCCATTTCTATGGCCATAAAAGTCCTAGAAAGTTGAATAAAATGATGCCATGATATCTTCGATCTGTTGTGTTAATCCAGAGAAGTCCACATTTTTCTATGTATATGAGTTGTTGGGCCGGACCCTGATCTCTCTGAGAATCTGCCTCCAGAGGTTATTTTAAGTAAAAGAGAGAGGGCATTACTAGTGAGTGTGAGAGATGTAATGACTGACAGTCTGCTCTCAAACTCAGGGATTTGATGTATCCTGTGCTTGCTGGTCCTGAGGAAGGGAGCTGAGACTCCTGAAACGCGTAGACCTATGCCGAAATAAAAAATACATTGATTCAAGCTTACATCTGGGATCTCTGGCGCGATTTTCTAAAGCCCCTCTCCACTATCTCTCTCTGTTATCTGCCAATCGGGGTACTGCTGCCGTTGATCCATATATGCGGTTACAGGAGTTTTGCCTTTCACAACCTTAATCGGTGAGTAGGATTACTCGTCATTATACCCCCTGTTTATCAGGGTAAGACCCTATGTGCTTTTTTTCCACAGGTTCCTTGCCTTTACGGCTCTATCTTGTCATAGATAAAACAAGCAAGGCTTTACTCACTGTCCTTGGGTCCACAACCTAGCCTCCGCTGCTCTTCCTGGTGTCCGTTATTGGCCACAGTCCTCATGTCATGTTGACCGCTCTGTGTCAAGGGAGAAATTTAGGTAAGACTGCTAATGGAGTCTTTGTTCAGGGCAGGCCCAGAGGACGGGGCCAAATTAGCTATCTGTACAGGCATTAATGAATCAGACAATGATCACAACAAGACGTGTTCACTCGTGATTATACCATACAACATTCGACTTTGACCTTGAAGCAAGAACAGGGAGTGATCATCACACATGTTACATCCCTTATTTCAGCGGTGAGAAAATCATGATTATAAAATTCTCTCAGTATATTATGTAATACCTCTTTGTTCATTATTCATTCTGGCTTCATTATCTTTGGTTAACCCCCGCCTGAACATACAGCTTAAACTCATATTATGGCGTCTCTGTGATTGTCATATAGACACATGGATAATTATGCAACATCTATATTTTGATTATTTACATACACAGACAATCTTATTACATTTGAACAAACAACCTATAGCCCAGGCTACCCTCACATCTGTACATGTGACGTCCATACTGCAACCAATATTAGAGATCAGGAGTAGCGGAGAAGACTCAGTGGTGGACCCAAGGACGGTCAGTAAAGTGCGGTTTGCTTTTTATTTATTTTTTATATATTAAATTGTGCTTAAGGACCAGGATTTTCTGAAAGGAGATAGCCCCTTTAACCCCTTCACGACCTTGGACGGATCTATCCGTCAAGGATTGTGTCCCACTAAGCCCCGCCCCCTGCCGTGGGCAGGCGGCGGCGGTCGGCACACATATCAGCTGTTGAAAACAGCTGACATGTGTGCCTGCTAGCCGCGGGTGGAATCGCTTCCACCCGCGGCCATTAACCCCTTAAATCTTGCTGCCAAAGTCTGGCAGCAAGATCTAAATGCGCGTGGCCATGTTTATTACTTACCGCCGCCCCCACCGGAAGTTACGTGCGTTATCACGTGACTATCGGTGGTTGCCATCGTAGCACAGGGTCATGTGATGACGCCTGCAGCTATGATGTTTTACTTTCGTTTTCCCTCAGCCGAGAGCAGAGGGAAAAACAAAGTGACTGAATCTGCTGTTTACAGCTGTATAGCTGTGATCAGCAGATAGATAATAGCGATCGGATTGCTGATCGCTATAGCCCCCTAGGGGGACTAGTAAAATAAAAAAAAAAGTAAAAAAAAAAGTTTTAAAAAAAATAAAAAAAAAAAAAACCTAAAAGTTCAAATCACCCCCCTTTCCCCCCATTGAAAATTAAAGGGTTAAAAAATAAATAAATATACACATATTTGGTATTGCCGCATTCAGAAATGCCCGATCTATCAAAATATAAAATCAATTAATCTGATTGGTAAACGGCGTAGTGGCAAAAAAATTCCAAACGCCAATATTACGTTTTTTGGTCGCCGCATATTTTACGCAAAATGCAATAACAGGCGATCAAAACGTAGCATCTGCGCAAAAATGGTACCATTATAAACGTCAGCTCGAGACGCAAAAAATAAGCCGTCACTGAGCCATAGATCCCAAAAAATAAGAACGCTACGTGTTTCGGAAAATGGCGCAAAACGTGCGCCACTTTTATTGGACAAACTTGTGAATTTTTTTAACCCCTTAGATACAAGTAAACCTATACATGTTTGGTGTCTACAACCTCGCACCGACCTGAGGCATCATACCCACACATCAGTTTTACCATATAATGAACACGGTGAATAAAACATCCCAAAAACTATTGTGCGATCGCACTTTTTTTGCAGTTTTTCCACACTTGGAATTTTTTTGCTGTTTTCCAGTACAATATATGGTAAAACCTATGGTTTCATTTAAAAGTACAACTCGTCCCGCAAAAAAAAAGCCCTCATATGGCAAGATTGACAGAATAATAAAAAAGTTACGGCTCTCGGAAGAAAAGGAGCAAAAAACAAAAACGCAAAAACGGAAAGTGCCCGGGGGCTGAAGGGGTTAAGTGTATACTTGCCTTCTGATTCCCCTGTTGTATAATTTTTGTGGCCCCTTCAGATTCAGGAATTGACAGTCATGTAATGATCTTCACCCCTTGTATATTAATTTATACTAATACCGTAATAAGCAAGTGAATGAGAACAATTAGTTTAATCAATTGTAAGCATCAAACATAATTTCTGTCATTGTATATGGTATCCATTAATTTTTATCGTAGACTCTTGAGTGATTTTCTTTTACTTCCCGGCCATGTTTTTTCCCCTTCTTGTAACACTTTAACAGAAGCTTTGTGTCACTCAATCCCAATACTCTTCACACTTGCTTACTGTCCCCTTAAGGTATGGTAGCAATTTTCTTCATTCAATTCATGCTATGTTTTGTTGGTACAGTATATTATAGGGACAGGCAGATGGAATAGACAGAAGCAGATTGACTGACATTATAACAGAATTACTGTATAGTCCTTGAAATTGCAGCCTGTACCGTGGTGATTCGGGTTTGATGAAAACATGATGAAAAAATAGAGAGGCCAGCACATGTCAACTAATTAAACATGGCTTTAGAGTTCTCCACGTTACCAGGCGTTTTGCACCCTGAATCACTAATCATGAGGATGTAGCCGATTAGTTGACTCGAAAGTCAAGATATCAGTGCCTGAGCTGCGCTATCCCTTATATCACTAGATAACACTAGCTCCTAATTAACTAATATCCTAAATGTTGGTTCAGATCTAATTACATTATTGTATTAGAATGTAATCCTTTAATTTGGTTTCCATGTCTTGCAACAAACTACATCTTGTGTTCACCTCTGCTAAAAAGGATTAGCACTTTTTTGGAAATTTTGCATCAGTCAGGTACAGTAAAGTGTAAGGTAGCATTGAAGGTAGCTTTTACTAATAAGTAGACCTGTGTGTACATGAGAGAAATCACTATTTATGGACATAATGACTGTTAGCCTACATTTTCACAAGTTATTCTTCTCTGCAAACTCTATCTTCAAGTTTTAGTTCTCGCTAAACAAGTAGGTGGAAATTAGTTTCTCTGATGTGCCAATACTCCTGCTCTACCTCCTATGTGTAAGACATGTTCAGCAGCAGCATGGAGGACATTATACTTTAATACTGAGCCCTGAATACAGTTCTGAGATATCTATCTCACTGTACTGGCAGTCACCTCCTACTTTGGCCAAGACTAGATATGAGTGAACCTGAGGTTCGGTGTTGTTACTCAACACAGACTTTATGGAAAAACACAGCGTTTCAGATGCTATACGTATGCAAACCACTTGCGCTAGCATCGCTGTGCTCGGTGCTCAATCCAGTGTGATCTGCTTGCAGTGTTTGAACGTCTCTCCCTGGGGTAAGAAGAGCGTGATCGGATGTAGTGTGCACAAAAAAATATTATTTGAAAATCCCTGCCCGCCCACCCATTCCCGGATGTATTCTGTTTATGGCTGCCCCAAGAACTGCTCAATTAGTGACTTTCATTGTGGTTCAGATCAAGTCCGGGTCCCAAACTGAATTTTATCTAAAGTCCAGCTGAACCCATTGAACCGACCTTTCAGGGGTCCGCTCATCTCTAGCCAAGACAGATTAAACATGTTTTTCAGAAGATCGTAAGATCAAAGGGGAGGGGTGAAGTTGATGGTAAGTGGAGAAAGAAGCATATTTCTAACAAAATAAAAGCATATTTCTAATATTTATAATAATTGTAAAGTTTCTTAAAATCACTTATCCTATTAATTTATGCAAAGTTTGTTGAAATAAAAGCGCCCATTTAAAGAGAGCCTGTCACCAGGCTTACCTCAGTCCATCAATTTATCTATAAGCCCTTAACTCACCCACATATCCTAAAAATTAATCTTCCTAGTCTCCTGTGCTGTATGCTAATCAGCATAGTCTGTTCTGATAGGTGTCGGTGGTCTGGGATCTGCACCTTCCTGCCATCTCTATGCCTTCATTGATTTGGGCAACTCGTCCTACATCAACCATAAATGCCTGATCAGTTGAAGTGAAGGCCTTCACAGACACAATTTCTTTTGTTATACTAAGAACAAACTCCTGTAATGCGCATGCACCGGTGTTGACTTCACATCTGGTTAACATTTGCCAGTGCATTACAGGAACATACTCTGCTCTGAGTATGGTAGAGCAAAGTGCACCTGCACATTACCTGCCCAAGTGCAAGATTCACAGGGAACTATAGATGAAATAGAATGTGTCATTCACAATAATCAAGGCAGGAGACTAATGATGATCCTGCTGATAAAAGAGGTGGCGACCCCAGACCACCAAAGTTCATTGAACCAGACTGTGCTGATTAGCGGGAAGGTATTTTGGGGGCAATGAAGGAGGACATTGGTGCTTAGATACAGTTTGGTGGATTGAAGTAATGGACTAGTTAAGAGTGCTGGCTTTAGGTCATATTGGGAAAACCTGGTAACAGATTCCTTTTACTATTTTATCGAGGTTTGCACTGTTTTAACAACAAGAATTATGAAGCATAGTGTGGTACTCTTGTTATTAAAGAGGTTGTCCACTACTTTGACATTGATGGCTTCATCAATGTCTGATTGGCCGGGGCCCAACACTTCACGCCCCCACCGATGAGCTGTTCTCGGTCTCCTAATCAATAGGAGGCGGATGTACAGTACCTAGCTGCGTCAGAAGACATAGTAGCTTTGGTACTGAGCATTTTTGGCTGTCCGTTGCTGCCGCCGGGACCGAGAAAAGCTGATTAGCGGGAGTGTGAAGTGTCAGATTAGACATTGATGACCTATCCTAAGGATAGGCCATCAATGTAAAAGTAGTGGACAACCCCTTTTAAATCTGATGGCACAATAGAGCTTCCAAACCAAATGTGAACTTAGCCATAGGGGTTTTTGGTATGTCCATCGGGATGATGCAGAAGTTACCTGCCATCCTATGTAAAACTTTAGATTTTATATTGTAATGTCATGATGAATGACACCAATTTCAGCTTTCAGTGTTTTTCATCCACAGACATTTAGAGCTGCGGCTCCTCTTAACTGTGATACTATGGGTAATAAGTGCAGATGTGTGGATAAATAGATTCTAGAAGTAATGATGTCTCTTACATAAAGAAAGCGTTTGCACTCATGTGCTGCTTCAGATGCATGAACTCCCCCAGAAGAATATTTTCCAGATTGTGAATACTGTTATTTGAAGAAATGCTTTATGGTTGTGTTCTGAGCATCTGAACAGTTCTGGTAGAGACGCCAACATTAAACTACATTATAGTATATTAATCATTTCTTTATTGATTTGTGTGTTTTGCTTTGGAGTGAGGTAAACGTTTCCCTTGGCAATTCCTAGAAAGTGTATTTTTATATAATATCAATGAAAGAAATGTGAGGAAACTTTTGGAATTCCTCCCTGTTGGTTTTTACTGATATGTGACAATTGTTTATTTAGGGTTTTTGTTGCCAAAGCAATATATATCCCCAGACATTTATCCTTGCCTGGCTCTAGTCGTGATTTCATTATCCTGTTCTTAATCGATTTCTTTATTTAAAGGGGTATTCTCAGCTTATTAAATTGTTTTAGTTAGTAAGACAGCATGAAAATAAGCAAGTTTGCAATTGACTTCATTTTACTGTCTCTTGTCATTGTCTTGCAAGGAAAGCTTTTATCTTTTATTTTGTTCAGCTGGTTTCCATGGAGCTCATCCACTAGTGCCTGCTCAGAGAATGGCCGAGAGGGTGCGGTAGTTACATTCCAGGACAGGAGTTAACTCCTAACATACCAGTCACCTCTTTCCAGAACACTGATTTCTATGCAGCACTTATCTGTTAACCTCTCCCCCCCACCTATCCGCTCCTGAAAAGCTGCTGGTAAAAATCTTGCAAAATCACCATCCCTGAACATCAGCTGCTTTCAAAGCAGTTCACCTAATCACGGCTCCTTCTGTCCTAAGCTGTGTATTTGGTCAAATGCACTGTTACCTCTCTATATGAATACAGAGATAATAGTGTACATGTGGCGCCCTGTGCTTCGTCACCACAAATAATAACTACATGTGTATTTCAATCTGTATAACATGTATTGTCAGTTTTAATGAGATTTGGTTTTCTCTGCTGTTCACTACAAACACACATTTGCCAACACTCCCTTACTGGGGTTGTTCACCTGATGTAAATCCAGAGAGTGGCAGTTGAAGTCAGTGTGAGGTGAAGTGAGGAGTGCAACATGGAGACGGTCCTGTCCTGAGGTGGCTGCTGAAACCTCTGGAAGGGCCATCTACACATTGGCAGGGTATCAGTCCCTAGACCACCAGGACTTTCAAGGTGAGTAGCATACTGAGAGAATGCTCTTCACCTTTTCATAAGGAGCAGTGAATTGCCCTGGAGCTCAGTGATAGTTTGAGCCTGGAAACTTCTAGAATAAATAGTGAGTTTTCTCTCAGGATTCAAGTTTCCTGCTCACTGGAAGGGATTAAAGATCCAGAGTTCTCTTGTCTTGAAAATCCCAGGATTTCAAGACACCTATTCCCCGGCAGGGAAATAGTGGCAGGAGGAATACACTACCACCACACAGCAGAGAAACCAAACTCTCATTGGGGCAGGTCAGACCGCCATCATTGTGAATGCTGTAAGGAATGTTCCAGACTATTCTGCAGAGGTTCAGTAAAAGGTAAAAGCTCCCTGTCCTGGGTCTGGCTGAATTATTCCTTGCATCACTACCTCAACATCCCCAGGAACCAGCCCTAGTTGAGGGGGGGTGAAAGGGGACAACCCCTGGCACTGTGCATCACAACCTAATTCCTAGGGACCTCCAGCAATGCTCAGCAATACCAAGCCGAACATCCCAACTGACGTCACAAACTCTTTATTTATTATGTTTCTATCCCTTTTTAAATATTTTTTACCCCTATCACAAAAGACTTTCTCTCGTGCCCGATATGGCCACATTGCCACTTGGACCAATTTTCAAACTTTGAAAATTTATGCCCATAAATCTGAGATATGTCACACAAAATAGTTACTAGATAACATTTCCCACTTGTCTACTTTACATCAGTGCAATTTTCGAAACAAAATTTTTTTTCGTTAGAAAGTTAGAAGGGGTCAAAGTTCATCAGCAATTTCTCATTTTTCCAACAAAATTTACAAAAGAATTTTTATTAGGGACCACATCACATTTGAGGTGACTTTGAGAGGCCTAGGTGACAGAAAATACCCAAAGTGACCCCATTCTAAAAACTACACCCCTCACACTGCTCAAAACCACATCCAAGAAGTTTATTAACCCTTTAGGTGCTTCACAGCAACTAAAGCAATGTGGAAGGAAAAAATGAAAATTTTACTTTTTAACACAAAAATGTTACTTTAGCCATAATATTTTCATTTTCACAAGGGAGAAAAGAGAAAGTGCACCCTATAATTTATTGTGCATTTTCTCCTGAGTACACTGATACGGCAGAGGTCGAAAGGGAAGGAGCACCATTTGAATTTTTAAGTGCAAAATTAGCTGCACTCATTAGCGGACGCCATGTCGGGTTTGAAGACCCCCTGAGGTGCCTAAACAATGGAGCTCCCCCACAAGTGACCCCATTTTGGAAACTAGAGCCCTCAAATAATTTTTCAAGATGTTTGGTGAGCACTTTGAAAACCTGGGGGCTTCACAGAAGTTTGTAACGTTGAGCCGTGAAAAGAAACAAAACATTTTTGCCACAAAACTGTTGCTTCAACTAGGTAGCTTTTTTTTCACAAGGGTATCAGGAAAAAATGCACCATGAATTGTATTGTGCATTTTCTCCTGAGTACGCAGATATCCCATATGTGGTGGAAATCAAATGTTTGGGCACACGGCAGGGCTCGGAAGGCAAAGAGCGCTATTTGAATTTTTGAGTGCAAAATAAGCTGCACTCATTAGCGGACGCCATGTCGGGTTTGAAGACCCCATGAGGTACCTAAACAATGGAGCTCCCCCAAAAGTGACCTCATTTTGGAAACTAGAGCCCTCAAATAATTTTTCTAGATGCTTGGTGTGCACTTTGAACACCTGGGGGCTTCACAGAAGTTTATAACGTTGAAAGGATAAGAAACAATTTTTTTTTTTATCACTAAACTGTTGCTTCAACTAGGTAGCTTTTTTTCACAAGGGTATCAGGAAAAAATGCACCATGAAATTTATAGTGCATTTTTTCCTGAGTACGACAATACCTCATATGTGGTGGAAAGTAATTGTTTGGGCGCATGGCAGGGCTCAGAAGAGAAAGAGCACCATTTGACAGCAAAATTGGTTGGAATCATTAGCTTACGTAATGTTGCATTTGGAGACCCCCTGAGGTGCCTAAACGATGGAGCTCCCCCACAAGTGACCCCATTTTGAAAACTAGACCCCTCAAGGAATTTATCTAAATATTTAGCGAGCCCCAAGGGGCTCCACAGAAGTTGATAATGTTGAGCCATGAATACAATTTTTTTTTTTCACCACAAAACTGTTACTTGAACCAGGTAGCTTTTTTTTCACAAGGGTATCAGGAAAAAATGTACCATAAAACGTATTGTGCAATTTCTCCTGAGTACGGAGATACCTCATATGTGGTGGAAAGTAATTGTTTGGGCGCATGGCGGGGCTCAGAAGAGAAGGTGCACCATTTGACAGCAAAATTGGTTGGAATCATTAGCAGACGCCATGTCACGTTTGGAGACCCCCTCTGGTGCCTAAACAGTGCAGCTCCCCCACAAGTGACCCCATTTTGGAAACTAGACCCCTCAAGGAATTTATCCAGATGTTTGGTGAGCCCCTTGCACCCCCAGGGGCTCCACAGAAGTTGATAACGTTGAACCGTGAAATTTTTTTTTTTTACCACAAAATTTTTGCATCAACCAGGTAGCTTTTTTTATTACAACGGTATCAGGAAAAAATGCACCATAACACGTATTGTGCAATTTTGAGTACACAGATACCTCATATGTGGTGGAAGTAAATTGTTTGGGCACATGGCGGGGCTCAGAAGAGAAGGAACGCCATTTGACTTTTCAAACGCACAGACGCGTTGCACTGATCGGCCACTGCAGGAAGCACGTTCGGATGAGATATAAAAAGCGTCGGGGGATACAGAAAAAAAAAGTCACGCCAAAAATTGAACAGGGATGCCGATCCGTTATCTGCATCCCTGATCAGCGCTCGGCGGGACGCACGGACAGATGCGATACAAAAAGCGTCGCGGATACGGAAAAAAGTCACACCAAAAATTGGGCAGGGATGCCGATCCGTTATGTGCATCCCTGATCAGCGCTCTGCGGGACGCACGAACATATGCGATACAAAACGCGTTGGGGATACGGAAAAAAAAAAAAGTCACGCCAAAAATTGAGCAGGGATGCCGATCCGTTATCTGCATCCCTGATCAGCGCTCGGCAGGACGCACAGACGGATGTGATACAAAACGCGTTGGGGATACGGGAAAAAAAAGTCACGCCAAAATTTGACCACGGATGCAGATCCGTTATCTGCATCCCTGATCAGTGCTCGGCGGGACGCAAGGACACATTAGGTGTAAAAATGGACAGGATACAGGAAAAAAAAAAAAAGTTATACTCACAGTACCCAGAGGATTAGCAGGAAGATCACTTACCAGAAGAACTGCAGGAGGAACAGAAGGCAAGTGAGATAGACAGCTGTACAGGAGCCGCAGGCAGGACGTTGGACAAATCAGCAGAAGACCCAGGAAGAAGGACCCAGCGATGGAGGCAGATGTGATCGGGCCAGTGAAGACCTTGGACAACCCAGTGAAGGCAGGTAAGAGGACGTCGAGGTGAGAGGGGAGGGGGAGAAGGGAGGGGGAGAGCAGAGTTGGGGGCGGGAGAGCAGAGGGGGATACCGGAGAAGCAAAGAAGGAAGGAACCAGAATAGAGATGACAGAGGAGGCAGGCAGATCGCAGGGGGAGCAGATCGGGATGTCGGGGGGCAGATCTGGGCGTCAAGGGGGCAGATCGTGGGGGAGCGCGCAGGGGCCATCACGGGAGCGCGCAGGGGCCATCGCGGGAGCGCTCACGGGCTGCAAGGGGAGCGGAATACTCACATGGAGCAGGAGCAGAAGCGATGACATCAGCGGCAGCAGCGGTGGCGTGATACCACAACTACCAGCCAGTGTGTAACGGGGGCAGGGGGCGCCTCAGGGGGTGTAGTCGGGTCCCCTCACCATGTGAGCCGCAGGCTGAACCCCGGCCCGGCCGTTACTTGCAAAACAGGTGTCTTGTTGGGGCAGAGTGTGGATGCATGGGGCCCATTCATGACAGCATTCTTTCTGTGCTCTCCAGCTCCTTCTTCACTTTCAGGAAAGAGACAATTGCAGGCAGCAGATAAACCAAACACCGATTTATTAAACAAAGCTTCCATCTTTTTGTTTGCAGCAGGTTTACTTTAGTACGTTACAAGTTACAGGTCCTTTTCTACAAAAACTGTTTCCTTTTTCTCTACGGGCACTTTCCTTTGCCTGCAGGGGACATACGTTAACCCCCTAGTAGCTGCGCTCTAACCCGGATTTACTGTAGGGCAGATCCAGCACACACTACTGGCTCTGGATAAGTTCTCACCTCTCCACTTCTTTGTCAGGGCACTAACCTTCGCCTGCAGGGGCCACTTGTTATCCCCCTGATAGCTGCACTCCACTCTAGTACACACCACCAGCTCCGGACTAGTCCCAACTCTTCCACCGTTTCTCATGGGTTTCCTCTGCTTTCTAGCCAAGAGTACTCACTCAGGCTGACTGCCTCGTCTCACTCCCACACTCTGCCCCGTCACCTCAGACCGAGCTTGCTCGCCTCTCACATCTCACTGCACACTGGACTCTGCATTCAGAACCCTTCCTTCCCCACCTAGGCTGCCCTGCCCCTTCCTTCCCTGCCACTGTTACCAGGGGAACCGCTGCTCTACACTGGCACCTAGTGTGGAAACAGTTTATGACAGGTAACATTTTACCATCAACATTTACAATTTGCCACCATACTACTGTGGCGTTTTCAGGGGGGAAAAAACGCTCCTTCGCTACCAGGGGTCCGACTACCCCTTACAAGTGCACACTGCAGACATGTTGAGGGAGGGCTTCCCAGACCAGCACAGGCCTGGGGAGGGCGGCCACCTGCAGATCAGACCGCCCCACTGTACACTGATTGGAACGACTGCGCGTCATAGCACGATCGCTCCAATCAGTACTACAGGGGCTGGGGGCGACATGTTTGAGATCCATCTATGATCTGCTGTAGCTGCTACAGCACCTCATAGCAGGATCTCATAGTATCGCACTAATTCTGGCATTATTTTTGCTGAAATCGGTGCGAACGATGTGGTTGGCGGTTCAGATTTGAACGGCCAATCACATCGATCGTCTATGGGGGGTGGCGATGCCACCCCTCTGGTGTCAAGCAAAGATCCCCTGCTGTAAGAAACAGCAGGGGACATCATTTGAAAGCCATTGCTATGGCCACGGCAATCAAATGAACTTTAGGCAGTAAAGTTAGGTCCCTTGTTGTTAAGTCACGTTAAAATAGGACGTAACTTTACTGCCCGCGGTCGTGAAGGGGTTAAATAAACAAACACTGAGCTTAGAAAGTGAATCCTAAATTAGCTCTGATTTAGTTGGGTCATCATCCAGTCTGGTGTAGTACTGTAGTCCGTTGTATTCAGGAGAACTATGGCGCCCCCTTTATCTGCTGGCTTAATAGTGATCTCCTTATTTTTCTTCAGGCTGTGAATTGCCCTTCTCTCCTGCACACTAATATTAGATGTTTCTTCTGCTTTTTGTCCAATATTGTTGACTGTACCGAATATCTAAATGAATCAATATACTGGTCCAAAATGTTGTTGCAGCCAGGAGGAGGTGTCCAGTCAGACGTTTTCTTGTTCTCTGTTTTGATTTGTGTTTGGCTGTTTAGAAGCTTCAAGTTTTCTTAAGCATCAAAAAATTCCTTCATTCTCAGTCTCAGACTGGATGATGACTCAACCCCAAAATATATGAGGGAGTTGAAAAAAGTCATCAGATGTCTGGGTTCAGACTTCACAAACCTTCTGGACCTAATTCCTGAGAATCCAAGGATGGGAGTTTTCTATAGGCTACCCAAGATTCATAAACCAGGTAACCCAGGGAGGCCGATCATCTCAGGGGTGGGGACGCTCACTGAAAAACTCTCTGGGTGGGTAGAAAATGTCCTTAAGCCACTGGTGAGAAACACAGCTAGCTATATACAGGACACAACTGACCTTTTGAAAAAGCTATCTACAATAGGTCCCCTACCTGAGAGTACCATCTTAGCCACCATGGATGTGGAATCCCTATACTGTAACATTCCACATGAAGATGGACTAACCGCCTGCCAAATGTTTCTTGTAGCTAATAGGATCCCTCCTGAGTCTGTATTAAGACTCACCAAATTCATCCTCACACACAACTTTTTCTTTTTTGGCGAGGAGCTATACTTACAACGCACGGGAACTGCTATGGGAAGCAAAATGGCACCACACTATGCCAACCTTTTCATGGCTAAACTGAAAAATGACTTTTTAGCATCCTGCAATCTCATTTCATTGGCCTATTTCCATTTTATCGATGACATTTTAATAATCTGGACCGAATCTGAACAAGAGCTTCTAAAATTTCATGAAAAATTCAATGCATTTCATCCTACCATAAACTTAACATTGGAACACTCAAAAACAGAAATCAACTTCCTGCATACAACCATAAAAATTCAAAATGATTCAATCCAGACATCGGTGTATCGTAAACCTATTGACCATCCCACATACCTCAGATGGGACAGCTTTCACCCCAAACACATTAAAAAGTCCATTGTCTACAGCCAGGCACTCAGATATAATCGTATCTGTTCCAGCCCTGCAGACAGGGATGAACACTTAACCCATCTTAAAAAGACAATTGTAAACCAAGGCTACCACCCACCTCCATAGATGTTCAGATCATTAGAGCAACAAGGACCCCTAGAAGTTAACTGCTTCAATACAAACAAAAAGAGGAAAATAGTTGAGTACCTCTGGTGGTGACCTACAACCCACAGCTTGAGGTACTGAGAAGAACGGCCAAGAAACTTCACCACATTGTAGACAAGGATAACTGGTTAAAAACAATATTCAAAGATCCTCCATTGCTGTGCTACAGGCAACCTCCTAATTTAAGGAGCATCATGATCCGAAGTTCTATGCCCTCAGACACACCAAGAGGAACTTATCCTTGCAATGTAAAGAGCTGCAAAACCTGCACTCATGTAGAGACCAAAGACCGGATACAGATCCCTAACACACAGAAGGACTATAAAATTCCTGGGACATTCACATGTTCCTCTTCCAACGTGGTGTACTTAATCCTTTGCACTATATGTCCTATTGATGGTCTCTATGTTGGAGAAACAGGACAGAGACTGAGAGCAAGGATGAGATCTCACCGCCACACAATTACAGACAAAAAAATCCATTTACCTGTGGCCAAACATTTCTGTGCTTCAGGACACAACATAAACCATATGAAAGTTGTCATATTAAAAGGCATCTTCAGATCACCGAGCCATTGCAGGGTCTGGGAATACAAATTCATTAAAATGTTTAACTCTGTGGACACAGGACTCAACCTGTCAGGAGGTTTTGTGACCCATTACAAAATCTGAGGAGTCTATTCCAGAGACTCACCAGACCTCTGATCCTACATGGATATTGGGACAATAAAACTTTCACACCACTAATCAGAGCTAATTAAGGATTCACTTTCCAAGCTCAGTGTTTGTTTATTTAAATGTCTTTTATTATGCAATCCCTCTGCTATGTTTGTGCATATATTTGTGTTTCTTCAGATATTTCGTCATACCATGCCTGATGAAGGGACCTGAGATGTCTCGAAAGCTTGCTTTGTAACATCACTTTATTTTTTTTTAGTTAGCCACTAAAAGGTATCATAAGATTAAAATTTTGTTCCTCTCACTGAGAACATTCAATAATTTTTCAACTGGCTAACACGGTACCAAAACCTTTTCACTTGTAACATGAGTAATGATACTTATGACTATTATTTGACCTGTATCCTACACTGTTCACCAGTTTTTTACCTCTGCAGGAAATCTCTCTGATTTACGGTTCTCTATGAGCTGGTGGGTTGAGAATAACTCCTATGATATATCTCATGTGCCGTACAAACAGAGAGAGGAATCCCTGCTCTTGTTCTTTTTTAGCACACTGATAGAAGCAGCATTCATACCATTATACAGCAGATTTGAGCAGTGTGCCTGTGAATCCAGCACTTAAGTGAAATCATTTTGCTAGAAGCTACATCTATATCTACTGATGTCTGCCTGGTCTCTCATTGTGCTGAGTTCGCCTCATTTCTATCCGTCTCCTTTCTGCAAAGGACTGGCACCTGATTTATTTCTTTCCAAGACCTTACAAAGGACCAGGGGACATTCATTCATTGCATGTGGAGTAAATACAGCTAAACAGTAAGGGGTTCTTTACAGTTAGAGCAGTCAGACTGTGGAATGCCCTACCACAAGAGGTAGTAATGGTATACAAGATAACAGCATTTAAAAAAAGAGCTGAATGTTTTTCTCACAAATGTCATTGTGGATTGTAATTAATTTAACAATAACTGGTGGAGAAAGGATGAACTTGATGGACCTTTTTTCAACCTATGTAAGTATTTTAACCCTCAATTATTTTATTATTTCAGGACATAAGGCATTGCCAAAGGTATCGACCGCAGCTTATTTTAGCCTTCGCATTGAAAGCACATAAATAATTGGCTTAGCTCTGCGGACTTGTGTTATTAGAGAGTCCACTATATGCTAAGCTTTAAGATGCCACTTTTTATCCTATTGTGCCCAACTGGTAACAGCAATGTCATAATACAGTACTACTGAAGCATTACATACCTGTGTCACAAATGGGTTTCTGGCAGCTAACACAACTGAAAGAACCACATAATTTGATCTGATCTAGACATTTCAAATAATAGTGTGCTTCTTTAAAAAAAAAATAAATAAATAAAAAGTGAGGTTTCAGTGTGATTGGAAATGTTCCTGGGACCATGTGTATGCAAACTTGGGATTTATTTTAAAGGGCTTGTCCAATCATCCCATAAGGAGGCTGTATACATGATATAAAACAAGTAGATTGTAAGTCTTCAGTGAAAATGAATACCTTTATATCGTATGAATAGTCAGTCTCATTGCTGCTCAGGAAAAAATAATCAGAAAAAAGGTGGAGACAAAATAGCAAAACATAAAAAATGGAAGAGAGTTATTGCAAGTTCATTGTTGACGCGTTTTGTTTAGGATTTGGAACTGTTCAGAATTCCCTCCATCTTGACTAAAGCCCAGTTCCTCATTTTGAAAAACATAATGCTGCCTCCACCATGCTTCACTGTGGTATGGTGCTCTTTCAGTGTTGTTGTCTTTGCAGCAAAAATACCTATTGGAATTATAACCAGAAAATTACTTTTGTCTCACCAGAGCATAACATATTTTTCCCACATGCTTTTAGTAGACTGGATGTAGGTTTTGGCAATGTAGACGGGCTTGTATGTTTTTCTTTCTAAGAAAAGTCTTCCATCTTGCCAACCTACCCCACATGGCACACATATGAAGAATACGGGAGATTGTTGTCACAAACAGTACATAACCGGTACTTGCCAGAAATTACTGCAACTCCTTTAATGTTGCTGTAGGCCTCCTGTCATACTCCCAAGCCAATTTTTGATCTCTATTTCAAGGTAATGTCACTGTGTCAAATTTAAGCCACTTCTTGATGACGTCTTCACAGTGTTCAATGGTTTGTCTGTCTAATACCTTGGAAATAAATGTACCCTTTTGACTGATAACTTTTAACAAAGAGATCCCTTTGCTGTGTTGTAAGCTGTTTATGCACCATGGATTTTGCTGTTAAATGCAACTACAAAAATATTAGGAAAATCCTACTAGAAAAGATAAACTTTTATATGTGGTTAATCAGAATAGCTATAAATGATGACAGCTGTGTAATGACTGCTGTTTACCAAGTGGGAAAATGTGATTGGCTAATTCTGAACACAATCACATCCCAGTTATAAGAGGGTATTCACACTTAAGGCGGCGTTACACGGGACAACACGGAGCGATCGCACCCGCCCCCGTCGTTTGTGTGTGTCGAGCAATTCGTTGCCCGTGGCGCACAAAGTCGTTAATCCCTGTCACACATACCTCCCGAACGACCTCGCTGTGGGCGGTGAACATCCTCTTCCTGAAGGGGGAGGGACATTCGGCGTCACAGCGATGTCACACAGCGGCCGCCCAATAGAAGCGGAGGGGCGGAGATGAGCGGGACGTAACATCCCGCCCACCTCCTTCCTTCCTCATTGCCGGCGGCCGCAGGTAAGCTGCAGTTCGTCGTTCCCGAGGTGTCACACGGAGTCACTTGTGTTGCCTCGGGAACGATGAACAATCGGCGCACAGAAGGAGGAACGATTTTTTGAAAATGAGCGACGTGTCGACGAGCAACGATAAGGTGAGTATTTTTGCTCGTTAACAGTCGCTCGTGCTGTCACACGCTACGATATGTCAAACGATGCCGGATGTGCATCATGGAATCTGTGACCCCCGACGGCATATCGCCCGATATATCGTAGCATGTAACACCCCCCTTATGCAACCACATTATATTAGTTGTATTATTTTATTTGCCTCCCTCAATATGATTTCAGTTTGTTTCTCAACAGACTATAGTTGACATTAAAGGTGGGAAATGGTTCTGCAATGATTCTTTTTTTGGTATCATTTTTTTACATGGCAAAAAAATGCCTTTTTAACAAGGGTTTGTAGACTTTTTATATCTACTGTATATGGCCAGTTTTTATGCTGTGTTTCACATTTTGGAAATAGAAAATGTCATAAAATCACTGAATAAAGCCAGGAGTGCTCCCCAATGAGGAGTTCTTTGTAAATCTGATGTAATTTAATAGCAGTATATGTATATGAATGAGATACTTATGCTTATATGCAGAATTTGTTGATAAAAACTAAATAGAAATTTTTATTTTTTATTATTTTCTTTATGGACAATTTTGTTTGAAATGTAGTCTCTAAATGCAATTTGGGACACAGACATATATACAGTATTCTGCAAAAGTTTTAGGTAGATGTGTAAAAATCACTCCGAAGTACGAATGCTTTCAAAATTAGAAATGTGAAGTTTATTTTGATCAATTTACAAAATGTAAAGTGAATAAATAAAAGAAAAATATAAATAAAATTAATATTCTTTGTAGAGATCACTGTTTGCCATCAAAACCGCATCAAGGTATCAATTCTTCTTGGTACACTTGCACACAGATATTGAAAGACCTTTGCGTGCTTCTGTGGGGTTCCATATCAACACTTCTAGGACTCCTTGCTGAAGATAGTTGTTAATGACGTTGGCTGTATGTTTGGGGTCATTATCCTGCTGCTGGATAAATTTAGAGCCAATCGGATGCCCTTCGGATGCACCCCAAAATTAGGGGAGGGAATAGGAAAAAAAGAGTTTTTAATTTAAATATGAAGGTCCGTCTTATGGTCCATCTTTATAAGGTGAATGTAGCTTACCAGGGGGCGCTGGGCTGGTGCAGTGAGATCATTGGAAGCCGGTGATGGTGTGAGGGGGGGCAATGCTGTGGGCCCTGCACCGTGAGGTGTACTGGTGGTGCGAGGCGGGTGCCAGTAATCTCCTGACAATGTACTTCAGGAAAATAGAGTTAGAGGCAGCGCATGCCAAGATCTCAATCTGCGCATGCACTGCCTCCAGTGCCATTGGCTAAAATCCCTGTCTGGGAGATTAATGGTGCCTATCTCGCACTGCCAGTACACCCCCTTCTCACAGCCAAGGACCCGCAGCATCGCCCCTCTCGTGCTGCCGACACTTTCCTATGACCTTTTCTCCCCTGCGCCCCCCTCCTCCCGGTGAGCTATATTCGGCTTATAAGATGCACCTCCATTTTCCCCTGCCTTTTGTTAGTCAAATATTTGAATTTTGACTCCTTACACGAGCATTGTTGGTGTTATTTTTCTTTACCCCTTTTTCTATGTTTTTCCACAATTCTTCCATGAAAACCTGTCCTGGCAAAAGTTGTACGAACGCAAGATGAGTGTAGCTGGGTCACACTATGTGATGTTATTTCTGAGTTGATGTCACTGTTGGACATCTTCCGATTTCGAACGAAAGTAAGCAGGATGAATCTTTCGTCTGCTGTGCCCAGTTTCCGTGTCTGACCACTACATCTTAGGTCTTTAACATTTTAGATTTCTTGGTGTCTTGAGGGTTGAGAAATACAGATACTTACCCATCATGCAATACCATTGAGAAGGCTGCTGATTGGCTCCAAATTTATTATGTAGCAGGACAACAACCCCAAACATAGAGCCAATGTAATTAGGAACTATCCTCCGCATAATGAAGAACAAGAAGTCCTGGAAGTGATGATATTGTCCCCTCGGAGCCTTGTTCTCAACATCAAGTCTGTCTTGCATTACATGAAATTTCACATTTGGCCACACAGAATCTGTGATTTGTTCTCCAAAATGTATGGAACAACCTCCAAGGTAAATTTCTTTAAAACTTTGTCTAACTGCACCTACAAGTGAGCATTAGTGATGAGGTTTCTCATTGTGGAAGGTGCAAGCTCGTGTAAGGAGACTTATTGGTCATACCACGCTCCTCTGGGAAATCAAATATGCAAATTTCCTCTTCAGAGAGGCATTGCATGACCACTTAGTTGGCACTTGAGTTCTTGCCCTCTTTGCTTCTCTAATTAAGCAGGGTGCATACTGTATCTTGAAGATTTAATGCCTTTATGCTGTTTTGAAGGCAAATCGTTTTCACACCAAATATTGATTTGATTTAATTTTCTCTTTTGTTCATTCATTTTGCATTTTGTTAATTGTTGAAAATTAATAATTAGCACTGCTGTTCTTTAAAGTATTCTTACTTTGCACCTTTTTTTTTTTACACCTGGCTTAAAGGAAACCTGTCGCCATGAAAATGCAGTCCCATTTAAAGGCACCATGTTATAGAGCAGGGGGGCTGAGCAGATTAATATATAGTTTTGTGAGAAAAGATTCAGTAATAACCTATGATTTACTTATTTAACCCCTTAACGACCCATGACGTACTGGGTACGTCATGGATCGTGTGCCGGTAAGCCCCGCCCCCTGCCGGCGGCGGCGATCCGCGCACATATCAGCTGTTATCAACAGCTGACATGTGTGCCTGCTAGCCGCGGGTGGAATCGCTTCCACCTGCGGCCATTAACCCCTTACATTTCGCTGCCAAAATCTGGCAGCGATATGTATATGGGCGCCGCCATGACAGTCACTTACCCCGCCCCCACCGGAAGTCACGGGACATGATCACATTACTTTGGGTGGTTGCCATGGTAGCACAGGGTCATTTGATGACACCTGTAGCTAACATGACTCACTTCCTCTCAATGCCGGAATACAGCCGGCATTGAAAGTAAAGCAGCAAATCTGCAGTTTTCAGCTCTGTAGCTGAGATCTGCAGATAGTTAAAGGGTTAAAAAAATAAAAGGGTCGAGGTCCAAGGGAGTTTCAATAGGGCTACACAAAAACCTGATACATTCAGTGATAGATTCCAAAATAGATGAGGCAGGTAGATACGTGATATTAAAAATCAAGATATGCTCTGTAACGTATATGATCGCAGGATGGTACGGCCCTAATTGTAATCAGACTAACGCTTCTCGCTCTTTCCTAAAGGTCCTGTCAGAATTTGCGGAGGGGGAGGTGTTGGTGGGCGGCAACTTTAATTTCACATTAAATCCGGTAGTAGACGTGTCAACTGGAAGGAGTGTCATACCTCAGAGACGCCTGGCAACCCTGAAACGTGAGTTACACAACACTCATCTGGTGGATGTCTGGAGAATCATGCATCCCCAGGATAGGGATTACACATTTTTCTCCACCCCACATCAGACATATAGTCGAATTGACTTTTTTCTGGTCAGCCAGCGGGTCCTCTCATGGCACCCGACTCCCACCATTGGGAGTATGCTCTGGTCTGATCATGCCCCGGTCTTCTTGGATATCTCTTCCCCAGATTTCTCGAACCGTTCGTGGACATGGGAGTTGAATGACTCCCTATTGAGAGATGAGGGGTGCATAGCGGAGGTAAAAGAGTCGATGGAGTTTTTTGTGTCCTCACATGCAGCCGACCCTACGCCCTTACCCTTCCAATGGGAGGCTTTTAAATGTGTTATCCGAGGGATTCTAATTAAACACGGAGCACGAATTAAAAAGGAAAAAACTGTGGAAATTTCCTTGCTTCTCAGGGAAATTTCCACGCTAGAAGCCTCTCATAAATCCAGCTCCTCCCCAGAAACGCTGGCCAAGCTTTCTACAACCAGGGAGGCTCTACGTAGATTACTAGACAGCAGACTACTTAAATTTCAGACCCAATTTAGAAAGGTGCTGTATAGACACTCTGACAAATGTGGTCGGCCGCTCTCACGCCTTCTTCACCCTCGGGATCAGGCCATGTATAGTCCTAAACTGAAGGATCGGAAGAATATTGATGCATACGACCCCACTAGGATACTGGGTATCTTTGAGGAGTACTATGCAGACTTATATGGTATACAGGGGAAATACTCGGATATGGCCCCACAGGACCTCCAAAAACGCATAGATGGTTATGTTGCAGAAACCCCCCTTCCAGTGTTCGACACGGAGACCATCACATGGTTAGATGACAGGTTTGAGGAAGATGAAATAGCGGCAGCAATAGGGGACTCCCCAAGTGGGAAAAGCTCGGGCCCAGACGGATTCTCACCAGCTTTTTACAAATTATTCAAGAACCAAATTACCCCTTTTATGACGAGAGTTTATAATTCGGTATCGGATGCATCCCCTTTTGTTCCTCAATCGCTGGAAGCACATATTGCGGTACTGCCAAAGCCCGGGAAGGATAGGTCGGTGGTTTCTAACTACCGCCCGATCTCATTAATAAACATAGATGTAAAAATCTTTGCTAAGCTCCTAGCGAATAGACTGGCCCCCTTATTATCTTCTTTAATACACACAGACCAGGTTGGGTTTGTACAGGGAAGGGAGGCCCGAGACAATGTAAATAAGACGATACAATTAATTGCAAAAGCAACGTCTCAATCGCTACCCCTGGGGCTCTTATCAATAGACGCAGAAAAGGCATTTGACCGTGTGCATTGGGGGTTTATGAGATCTGCGCTGAGCCAAATCGGGTTGGGCCCGAATTTTCTTGGCAAGGTCCTGGCTTTATATTCCGGACCATCAGCTCGGGTTAGAGCAAATGGCGCCCTGTCTAACCGGATAGCGATCAAAAATGGCACCAGACAGGGGTGCCCCCTATCTCCCCTTCTCTATGTCATCGTAATGGAACATCTGGCGGTGGCAATTAGGATGAATCCCAATATACACGGTCTGAGCCTTGGGCACAAGGAATACAAAATGGCTATGTACGCGGATGACCTTCTGCTGTACACCTCCCAACCTCTGATCTCATTCCCCTCATTAATAAAAGAATTTGAGCGGTTCGGTAATCTGAGTAATTTCAAAATAAATTATTCCAAAACGGAGGCATTAAATATATCCCTAAAACCGGCGGAGGTCAGAATACTAAAAAATAAATTCCCCTTCCGATGGCAAAATACTTCAATTAAATATCTTGGCGTGTCGGTCCCTTCAAATTTAAGCCTGCTGTACCCCCTGAACTACCAGAATCTCTTAAATAAAACTCTCAAAGACCTTGAGACCTATAATAGAAAACCCCTTTCGTGGTTTGGCCGGATAAATTCTTTTAAAATGGATATCCTCCCTAGGTTCCTTTATATTTTTCAGACAGTCCCTTTAAATCCTCCCCCGGCCTTTTTTAAGACTTTGAGGTCCGCATTGATTCGCTTTGTTTGGAAGAGAGGTAAGCCCCGGATTAGCTACAAGACTCTAGTCCGATCTAAGCAGAGGTGAGGAGCTGGGTTGCCTAACATAGAGGTTCCCTGGTTGCCCGCTTGTTAGACTGGCAATTCCATAAAGAGACCAAGCAGTGGGTGGAGTTGGAACAGACCTTTTCTCGTGTCCCCCTGGGAGGACTCCCATGGATCCAGAAGGAGGACATGGAAGTGGAAAAGAAGCAGATAGACCTGAGTGGGATTCTGCTCAGGGTGACCTTGGAGGCCTGGGAAAACATAAAATGCAAGGGCAGCCTTTCGGAAAGCCCCACTCCGCTGGCCCCCCTGTTTGATAATCCAGGCTTCCCTCCGGGTTGTAACACGAATAGGTTCCTGGGGTGGGAGAGGGGAACAGATGTAAGAATGGGTCAGATCCTGCGGGGCAAATATCTGCAGTCTTTCGTGGAATTACAGGCCACATTCCCTGACATCCATCTGAACTGGTTTGAATATTTGCAACTGTACTCTTTTGTGCGATCTTGGCTCAAGGGGGGACCTCCTCCGGATACGACTACGTCTACACCATTCGAAAAATTATTTTTGCAACCGTCGCCGCCCGCACACTCGATCTTACTCATATATCGCTTGATTAATGAGGCTCACTGCTCGGAGGACCCAGGGTATATCCGAGTATGGGAGACGGAACTTGGGCTCAGTTTGTCAGGGGAAGAGAAGCGGAAGGCTTTCCTGTTCTCTCACAAAATTTCAGTAGCCTGCAGTGCCCAGGAAAAGAGCTACAAGCTGTTGGCAAGATGGTACCAGTGTCCTGCCACATTACACAGAGTTTTCCCATCAGTCCCGGAATGCTGCTGGCGATGCGGAAGGGACAAGGGCACGGTAACACATATATGGTGGGCATACCAGAAACTGTCCAGCTTCTGGTCTCAGGTGTTTCAAGTATATAACCAAATGTCGGGCGAGAACATCACCCTGTCAATTAAAATGGCACTTCTGTCAATACTTCCCGGCTCGGTGAAGCAGCAAATGAAGAGCCTTTTACGATTTTGCCTGATAGCAGCCCGAGCAGTCATTCCGAGGCATTGGAGAACCACGGAGGCCCCCACTATTGGGGAGTGGCAGACGGAGATGTCACACATTTGTCACATGGAGGAACTTTCAGCAATGGTGATGGGAAGTAATAAAAAATGTATTAAAGTCTGGCAACCCTGGGTGATGTTCAAGGAGTCCTCGAGCTTCCAAGCCTTGTTTCGGTAACAGCACATACCCAAATACCCTCCTCCCCTTCCCTTCCCCTCAACCCCTTGGTCTTATCCCTCTAGGTATCTTATTTTCCTCTACTCACTTTCCCCCTTTTCTCATCTGTCTTATTACTATGGGAATGCGTTTTTTTTTTTTTTTGTTTTTTCCTTTTTTCGATGTTGTTTGTAATCTAATTAGCCACATCCTGATGACACAAGCTAGGTGGAAAATCTTAAATAAACCCGGAGGACTCCAACAAATATAAGGTTTTGTGACAAGATACTGAGTTTGAGAGACTGTGTCTGTCTTCGGGTCATCGGGTAATTGCTATAAGGAAGATGTGGCTGATGTATTACTCAGTATTTTACTCATGCTCGTAGCTACTTATATGTGATTGTGATTTGATGAAAAATTTCAATAAAAATAGAATTATCCAAAAAAATAAAAGGGTTAAAAAAATAAAAAATATACACATATTTGGTATCGCCGCGTTCAGAAATGCCCGATCTATCAAAATATAAAATTAATGAATCTGATCAGTAAATGGCGTAGCGTAAAAAAAATTCCAAACGCCAAAATTACGTTTTTTGGTTGCCGCAAATTTTGCGCAAAATGCAATAACAGGCAATCAAAACGTAGCATCTGCGCAAAAATGGTACCATTAAAAATGTCAGGTCGAGACGCAAAAAATAAGCATTCACTGAGCCTCAGATCCTGAAAAATGAGAACGCTACAGGTTTTGGAAAATGGCGCAAAACGTGCGCCACTTTTTTTGGACAACCTTGTGAATTTTTTTTAACCCATTAGATACAAGTAAACCTATACATGTTTGGTGTCTACAAACTCGCACTGACCTGAGGCATCACATAGATACCTCAGTTTTACCATATAGTGAACATAGTGAATAAAATATCCCAAAAACTATTGTACGATCACACTTTTTTTGCAATTTTTCCGCACTTGGAATTTTTTTGCCATTTTCCAGTACACTATATGGTAAAACTTATGGTTTCATTTAAAAGTACAACTCGTCCTGCAAAAAAACAAGCCCTCATATGGCAAGATTGATAGAAAAATAAAAAAGTTATGCCTCTCGGAAGAAGGGGAGCAAAAAACAAAAACGCAAATACGGAAAGTGCCCGGGGGCTGAAGGGGTTAAACCTCTGCTCTTAATGGGCTCTTTGGTCCAGTTGGTGGTCCTATCAGTGACTGACGGCTATCTATGTATCCACACATATACTGTATATAGAAGGCTGTCATCTACAACTCATCCAAAAAATAGCTCCACAATGGAAATATAAAAAAATGGCTCTTTGGAGAAGAGAGAAAAGCTAAAGTACAATATTTGTTTTTTTGTGCTTTGATTATACTTATACTTTTTTGTGTATTTTTTTTATCTAATAATAGTTTTTTTTTTTTTTCCTGGCTGTGAAGTTTTGTTAGAATTTGGGTGAATTTAGCCATGTAGCTTGATATACTTGTGATTTTGAACATTAAATTTTTTTTGGTTCCAAGTAGGCAGTACTCTGAAAGAATCTGTCAGCATGTTTATTCTACCTTATCTGAAAGTATACGTACAGTTGGCAAAGAGAAATTTAATCCAACGATGTATCACTTAGATTACTGGTTGCAATTGTTTTGATACAATCCGAATTTTTAGATTTAGGCCTAAGCCACATGGTGAGAAAATCGTTGAGAGTGGCGTGCGATAAAACATCGCATTTCACTCGGACCAATATTAGCCTGTGTGACATCACACATGAGCGATTATTTTCTCAGCCCTAATCGGACCGAGAAAACAATCGAAGCATGCTGCGATTGTAATGCGAGACTTTTTTCTCTCGCACCCATTCAAGTGAATGGGGCGAAAGAAAAATCGCACTGCACTCGCGGTACACCGGTGTACTGCGCGTGCAGAGCGAGAATCACAATAGCTGGCTACGGAGGAGAGAGGGACCTAAATCCCTCCCTCCCCTCCTCCGTGCCAGCCCGCCCCTCCACAGCGCTGGCCCACCCCTCCTCAGCGCCGGCCTGCCCCCCACAGCTGAGGTCCGCTTGCACAGTCGGACCGCAGTCGCAGGGATACTAGCATGATACTCGGCTCCTGCTGTGCTGCCAGCATGAGACGAGTGTCATTCGAGCATCACATTAGTGCCCCATGTGGCCCCGGCCTTAGTCATGTAGCAGAGCTGACTGAGCTTCCCTACCCACACCATGCTCTCAATAGAGATTGTTCATTGACAGGGAGGTGCCAATCACAGTATTGGGCTTGTCGGACTGCTATGTGCATGACTTTGTAGCCCAAACAATGATAAAAGACCTGCTGCTTAAACAAACATAGCAAATAAACAACAGATTGTACTGTGGCAAGACAGGCATCCCTGAATTCTCTGTGTTAACCTTTGCAGCATGCTGTCTTCAGCTTAGATGGCAAAATTCTGCTGACAGATTCCTTATTGGTCTTTTTCCAAGTCATCTGAGTCTTTTTCTTTTTTTTAACCACACAGACCATTTTGCTATGGAATATGTTTTATGACTTATATATGTCATTTCCTAGCTGCGTATAGGGGTACTAATTTCACTGTGAACAGATGGTACCCCCATAATTCATCAGTACTTATCTGGAGCAGTAAGACAAAACATATGTTTACAATGATAATTATCGTAAATGAAATGTGTTTAAAATTCAGAGTTAATGAAAGTTTTATTACCTCATCACAAATGAAATTAACATGTTTGTTATCTGATATAAAGGATCTCTCGCTCTGACTGATTACATTAGGGATAACATTCATCTCTGTGATACGTGGAAAAACACAATGAAGTCCTATTTGCTGCTACTTATTTTGTAGGAAGCTGAACCTAATCCATAGAGCACCATGATAATCTTTTAATGAAGCTATATGGTTATTAGGTCAGGGTCTGCCGGTAAATCCCTGAAGCTTATTTCTGAACCACACACCAATATATGTATAGAATCGAACAAATATTCAAAACCAGCTCCATATTTTTAAAGAGGTTTTCACATGAAGAAAGCTAATTTTAAGTTGATTTTAATCAATAGATCTTGAATACCAACAATTTCCACAAGAGGTAGTAATGGCAGATACTATAACAGCTTTTAAAAAAGGGCTGGATGATTTCCTCAGTACACACAACATTGTGGGTTATACATAATTTAGTGACAAAAATGTGTATAATTGGTGGAGAAAGGTTTAAAAGGGAACCTGTCATCAGTTTTTTCATGTTTGACCAAAGACTAGCACCTTCATCAGCACCTGTGCTTCATTCCATAAAAGTGTGTATGATCTTCTGTATAACGCTCAAAAACATTTTTAATTCTCCTGCGCTCTATCTAAATCTGGACGGTACAGTCCAATGGGCGTCCTTACTGCAGCTTCTGTCTCTCATCTCCACTCCTGATTACCATGCCCTTGATCTGATCTACTTAGATGATGCCGCCTGTGTCATTCACATTCCTGGGTGAAATTTAGCACCTGTGCAGAGGGCTTGCGCATGCACACTTATGTTTTAGACTCTACCCGCAGTAGGGCAAAATAAAGTACACATGTGCAAGCTGGCGGTGTCTCTGTGCTTATGCTAGATTTCGGCTGGCGATGTGGATGACTCATGCGCACTTATGTTTTTAGGCTCTGACAACAGTAGGGCAGAGAAAAGATTGCATGCGTGAGCCGGCGATGTGTCTGTGCGCACACAAAATTTTGCCCGGCTATGTAGATGATTCAGGACAAGTCATTCACTTCAATAAAAGCAAGAGGACGGCTATGACGATCTGAGGTCATGGGTTGTATTAATCGCCTAGGCAAGATAACTATTCAACAATTTTTATTTGCAGTAATCCTTATGCTCCTCTAGATAATTGATATCAGCAATAGTCCTTAGGATAGTTCCTCAAATCCAGACGACGGATATCCACGATATTCCTTAGCAGTGTCGGACTGGCTACCGGAGAAACCACCAGTAATACCAGTGCTGACTGCGGTTACCTGCATTGAACTCCGGAGTGCAACCTGGACTGAACAGCGTGTTTGCAGGATTGAACTGCGAGCGCCGACTGATTCCCTGGAGATTGCAGTTCAGTTCATGATAGCTGCGGACAGGCCGGGCTGCACTCCGGAGCTCAGGTGAGAGCTCCGGAGTTCAATGCAGTTGACCGCAGCCAGGACTGGTTTTACTGGTGGTTTCTCTGGTAGCCAGTCTGACTCTGGTCCTTAGGATTGTTCCTCTATACCAGACGACGGATATCACAACCATAGCATGTATAAACAGCTCCAATCAATACAGTCCATCCATGGGCAGCGGGTCTTGACAGCAGCAACAGATCTTTCCCCTCCATGTCACAGCACTAACTCACTGACCAAACCTGTGGCTTATTGTTCTCCCTCTCCTGGGATTACCTGGATTACCCCCCTGGCTGGGTAGAAGTGCTCATCACACCCACCTCCTTAGACATAGTTTTTCGTGTAATTCAATGTGGCTCCTGGACGGGAGCTTTTACAATCACCTCCCATCTCCCATCATCCACAGCTCGTGTGACATCATACCAGGCTAGCTAATCAAATATTACGTCACACCACAACAGAGGTGCTGTATCAGGCCGGTTAATCAAAAGACAAGCTGCTGATGCTGGGAGGTAGGAGGCAATTCTTAAGGGTGCTTTACACGCTGCGACATTGGTAACAATATATCGTCGGGGTCACGTCGGTAGTGACGCACATCCGGCGCCGTTACCAACATTGCAGTGTGTGGCACCAATGAGCGACGATCAACGAGCAAAAAAACATGAAAAATCGTTGCTCGATGACACGTCCCTCATTTCCTTAATATCGTTACAATGTTGTTTGTCGCTCCTGCGGCATCACACATCGCTATGTGTGACACCGCAGGAACGATGAACATCTTCTTACCTGCCTCCACCGGCAATGCGGAAGGAAGGAGGTTGGCGGGATGTTACGTCCCACTCATCTCCGCCCCTCCGCTTCTATTTTCCGGCCGCTTAGTGACGCCGCAGTGACATCGCTATGACGCCGAACGCACCTCCCCCTTGAAGGAGGGATTGTTCGGCAGTCACAGCAACGTCGCTGCACAGGTATGTTCGTGTGACGCTGCTGTGGCGATAATGTTCGCTACGGCAGTGATCACCACATATCGTTACAACAACGGGGGCGGGTGCAATCGCATGCGACATCGCTAGCAATCGCTAGCGATGTCGCAGCATGTAAAGTACCCTTTAGGGTTCTCTTCCAGCATCCACAAATGACTGATGTGGCCGAAGACCGAGTCCTGCAAATTGATTTGTGACAACTCTATATATAATATAAAGTTAATTTATTGAAACAGCATTCTCTGTTGCAAAACATATAGTAATTAAAACATAGTAAATACCATGGGATTTGCATAAAGAATATAATGCAGACACGCTAGCAAGCAAAAAGTGCTGCAATATCTGGCAAATATATTATATGCAAATTGTCTTTTTAGAGAGGAAGAGGACTTTAACTCTAATGTCACCTATTAGTTTAGCAATCCTAAATTCAGTATTGACCCTTTAATGAGCCTTGCCGTAGAATTAAGGAATAAAGCCAAAACAGAATCTCTATTTGCAGACACGTGTTTCAGGCTGTTGTCCCTCCGCAAAGCAAGCGATCTGATTTGGCTGTATGACAGCTCACTGACTAGGGACTAAGCGCTACTGTATTTCCTTGTTGAGAGTGAAATTCCAGAGTAAGGAGACTTATAGGCCATGCAGTGCCCCTCTGAAAAATGAAATTGTCAATTTTGATTTTAGAATTACTACTTCCAAGAGAGTTCAAGTCCTCGCTTCATCTCTGCATATTTAATTCCCCAGAGGAGCATTGTATCGCCTGTAAGTCTTCTTAGACTAGCACGATAGGGATGTCACTTTCCACAAGGAGAGATGTTACCCCTGAAAAATATCATATGCACCCCAAAAAAAATTATAATGAAAGCAAGGTGCTTGAGTATAAAATCCCTATATAAAATACCACAAATATATAATTCAGTGCAAAAAAACAACTTTAGGATAAACAAGGTGACACCCAGAAAACTAAAGGATAAAACCTAAAATACAAAGTAAATATACCATATAAGACATATTCCGGCAGGTGACTTGGATAATATGTATACTTGCTAATAAAGCCCCAAGCGTATCGCAGCTTCCTCAGGTGATCCTTTCCATTCTGACAGCAATATCCACACTGAATTATATTTGTGCTATTTCACAAAGGAGTTTTGCAGTTTAGCACTAGCGATCACCTTTTTTTGTAAATTTTCTTTTGGCGGGTGCATACAATATATTGTGGCATTCTGTGCTAAGTTTTGTTTGCTAGGTCATATTCATATGCAGATACCATGATATTTACTGTTAGTTTTGTGCTGATTTTAATGTTGCTTTTGCAATTGTGTGTTACATTTTCAGTAATTTAACTTAATATTGCATATATTTGATTGTGAGACCCATTTCTGTGTATAATCTTTTTCTGCTTTTTGATCTAAGAAAAGAAAGACATGCTGAGCAGATTAGTCTGACTGGTAAGCTGTACTAAAAAAAACAAAGGAGTGAAAACCTGTCAAATACTGTATTAGTAAGTGCCACAAAATCATCTCCCCCAACACATTGGTAAGAATAAAGATAAAGTGGCCAAACCTTTTAAAGGGAACCTGTCACCACTTTTTTGGCCTATAAGCTGCGGTCACCACCACCGGGCTCTTATATACAGACATGCTGTATATAAGAGCCCAGGCCGGAGGTATAACATAAAAAACACTTTATAATACTTACCGGTTGCACGGTGGGCCTAATGGGCGTCTCTGTTGTCCAGCGACGCCTCTTTTGGCCATCTTTGTTCTCCGTCTTCTCTAGCCGCAGTGCATGACGGGTCCGACGTCATACACACTCACCGGCATTCCGGTCCTGAGCAGGCACACTTTGATCTGCCCTGAGCAGGGCAGATCAAAGTATTGTAATGCGCCTGCGCAGGACCAGCGAGTGTGTATGCTATAGACGTGTCATGCACCGCGGCTTCAGAAAGAGGACGAAGATGGCCGAAAGAGGAGGCGCCAGCACCGGACAACGGAGATGCCTATAAGGCCCACCGTGCGACCGTTAGGTAAGTATTATAAAGTGTCTTTTATGTTATACCCCCGGCCTGGGCTCTTATATAAACCATGTTAGAATGCTGTATATAAGAGCGCGGTGGTGATGGCTGCAGCTTATAGGCCAAAAAAGTGGTGACAGGTTCCTTTTAACTCCATTAGACCGGAGACATAATCATATACTCAAATAGCTTTGTTTGGTAAATGATGATTCGATTGGCTAAATTGATCTGTAAAATTAAAGGAAGTCTGTACAACAATAGATAGCTCTCAGTCAAACAATCATTCTGCTGGCAGCTATGTCTTCCGACTACCGTATATACAGGAGTACTCATTATGCTGCGCGATCCTATGTTCTCTATGAGGAAGCCGCTTCCAGATTTTTCTAGCACTGTCTTTTCTTGCCAAGAACAGCAAAATTGTCAATCCAAAAAGAAACATGCTTGATCCTTATCCCCCCAACATAATTTGTCAGGGGTGATTCGGGAGACCCCCATACACATTAGACAGTCAGTTCAGCCTAACGATAACAGCGTGTTTGGCTATACAGGTTCCGCACCTGTCGATGAGCAGGATACCAAAAACCTTAGGAAGACCCTGCAGTAACCCTGGCTAGTGAGCTGGCAGGTGAGAATCACTAGTCCCATCACTGCACTAATACAACACAAGAGTAAGGTAGACACATAAGGGCACATTGGAGGTGAACAAACAGTCATGGAGTCTAAGCAGTGTTTTCAGCTGTGTTCTGCTTCAGCTAATCTGGATGGAAGTCTCTCCCACAGTGTAATATGGATATACGGCAATGATGTGGACTGTATGTAACACGCTTCTTTGTATACTGTAGACTTCAGTCCCTTCAATGGAGATTAAACCTGTATTAATGCTTGTGCCGCTGCACACAGGAAAAAAACATGAGCAGAGCATTGTGCACATTCAGATAAATGTACATGGAACATAGTTTATCAAGAGATATGCCCCTGCCTGGCTCCGGGGAGAATTACTGTGCATACAGTTGTCACAAAAATAAAATGTGAATTATTGCTTTGTTTAAATTGAAATTAGAAGGCATCTCTTATTCACACAATGGATTTTTGTGGCGTGCGTGCGTCTCCCCGAATCGCAATGTAGACTCGCAGCGCTCTCTGCATGATGTTGTAATTGAACCATTGTTGTCGGTTTCAAAATTCAACGTTTGATCTCCTCCTCATAATAGTCAGTCTTTAATCATTTTCTCTCTGTTGCCTCATTTTGCCTTCTCAGTATATTACGCATGCTGAATACCATTATTGCCTTCAGTTATTAACTAGGGATGGATTTGGAAAAAGCAATTTTGTGCTAGCTTGATATTGCAGAATAAGCTGTCAAACATCATACCAGGTGACAGTGTGATGTCCTTCTCCGGAGCTGTAGCACAGTGTGTATTACAGCTGGAAGCTTATAGGTAATCAGAGAGGATTACCAATGGCAGCTTTATTAAATATCTGTGCAGGTCTACTGTGACTGTGACCAGATAATGTGAGCTTCCAATATAGGAACAGGAAATTATTAATAAAACCGGATTGGCTGCTCAGAATGCCCTTGCAAAAGTTTATCTTATTATTATTTTCCAGGAAGATGAATGTCAAGTATTAGTTTTATTATTACTTAAGGTGTCGCCCTTTTCTTATTCCAAGTGTTTTGCTTTTAATTTCTGCTAATTCCCCGCGGGGCTTGTAAAATTAACATTGTTTTAAAATAAAAAGTCTGAGGTTTTTATAGTGTTTTTTTTCCCATTAAGTTGTGCTAAGACAAAATGACCAATTGTTGGTGCTGGAATCGAAATTAGTATTTGCCAATATGTGGTTCAGAATCTTATCCCCATTTCTCTTTATTCTCCAGTGCAACTTTTGTAAGTGGAAGTGAGCGCACCCATTGAAGTTCGGGTCGGCGGGTTCAGACGGACTTTAAATAAAGTTCGGTTTGGGACCCGGACTTGACCTGAACCCAATGGAAGTCATTAATTGGGCAGTTCGGGTCTCTGCCAACATGCAGCCAGCCATAAACAGATCACTTCCGGGGGAGGGTGGGCAGGGTTTTTCCATTTTTTTCTTGTTAGTACACTACATCCGATCACGATATTGTTACCCACAGTGTGAGTCGTTCAAACACTGCAAGGGGCTCACACTGGGCCGAGCTCCGTGCGTACCCGAGCACAGCAAGTGGCTTGCATATGTAAAGCATCCAAACCCAAACTCTGTTTTTTTAAAAAGTCTGTGTTTGGTACGAATGCCAAACACCGAATTTCCTGTTCACTCATCGGTAGTTGTAAGATTAACAAAAACATTACAGCTCGGTAATGCCGGGATCAGGAGAGCATTGAAATTATTAGGCACATTTGTACCTGTCATTAGATATACTATTTTTTATAATAGTCATTCTCCTTGAGACCAACCTCTTTGAATATACACGCACACCAATTTTAGCAGAACATACATGTGATGTTAAAAGGAATCTGTCAGCATGGTTTTTGTTACCTCATCTGAGACTCACATGATGTAGAAAAAGAGATTCTGAATCTAATAATGCATCACTTAGATTACTAGCTGCAGCCATTCTGACACGCCATGTAGCAGAGCTAAGAAAACTGCCCCAGCCAACACCAAGCTCTCTATAGAAATTGTACATTGACAGTGAGGTGTCAATCACAAGAGGAGGGCGTGTGCTAGACTGCCCAGTGTGTGACATTGAAGTCCAATAATGATAATCACTAGGTGATAAAACCTTTAGTTTAAGTAAACAACAGTGCACTTTCTGATAAAAGAGGCATAGTTGATTTTTGTTTTTTTAACCTTCACATGCTGGCTTCAGATTACTTAACAAAACCCTGCTGACAGATTTCCTTTAATGGGGTGAGACTGGAATAGTGGATTTGGACCATCCTGTAGCCCAGTCAACTCTCCCAACCCATATCCCTGAAAACAAACTGGAATGGTTGATAACTGACTGGAGCTTGAAGCTGAAGATAAGGGCAGTTATTAGATATTAACTTTCATAACATACTAGTAAAGCTCATTTGTCTACAAAATGAGTTAGAGATTACTTGCACATTTTACTAAATGATTGGAGGACATAGCATCTGTATTGTTCATTTAAAGGGATTCTCTCATGCTGTTATATGCAAAACACAAGAATCTTTACAATTTACCTCTTATTAATAGGATGTTTTAATCCTATTGAGTACTGACATTTGCTTAAGTTGTTGGTCACTTCTGCTTTGTATCAGATTTTACCAGGTTCCTAGACAAGGCGTGCGCTTTGCAAGTTCTGTTTCGCCACTCTAAAGTCCAGATCGGTGCATCCGGCACACTTTAGTGTCCTTGCTCTCATCCGTTGCAATATTGCCTCTGCTTGGAGCATGGAAAAACACTCAGTTTGGGTCTGTGCCGCTTGTCTGAGTGGCAAATCGTTGGGAGCTACATTGCATTACTAAATTGCTACCTAAAAGCTGAAAGCCACAGGCAGGGGAGCACTTTCATTTTGCACTAACTTTTATGGTTGTGAAAACAGTCTATAAAAGTAATCTGAAAGTTTTTAAAGGCGTTGCATTTATTTTTTGCCAAAATACTGCCATACCTGTATTATAGCCCTGAAGTGAAGTATCACTGACAGTTGTGTCTTGTCAATCATGCTGTAAGTGCAGTCTGGATACAATGGCTGCATGTTTTTTTTTTCTTTTAATAAATTGTTATTAATTTTCAAAGATAACCAAGTGACACTCAATAATATGGCACATAAAGAACCATCATATGTACAAATACTTGAGTGCATGCATTTACATTGTAAGAAAAAGAATAAGATTAGCCAGAGTTGAGGTAATGAAAGGGGAACCACAGAGAAAAAGAAAGGAAGGCACTCCCTCAAGAGAAAAAAGGGGGAGGTTACTGAGGCTCTGAGTACGGGAATCCACTAAATCTGGAATAAGAAACTATGAAGGTCATGGGTGCACAGTAGCGCACCTCATGATACAACCTATCTCAGAACAGTCTGAAACAGCGATGAGGAGAGGAAGGCCTCCTAATGGAACCATTTTTGTGGCCACGGAAGATTGCTGCTGGTGGGACTGGGCCATTAAGATCTCCATACCATAAGACAAGGATACCTCAGTGAACCATTCCTCAAGGGAGGGAGGGTCAGTTTATCTCCAGTGGCGGGGAAATATTGTTTTAGCTGCTTGCAGCAAATATCGCAATAAAGATTTTTTATAGGCCACCTTACACATCGGAAACATGAACAAAAGCATCGCCTAAGGGGAGGCTGTTACCAAGATGTCCGTGATGGCCTTCACCACCATTGCCCTCTCCCAGAAGGCTCTGAGGATTGGGCTGGACCACGACCATGGGTCATAGTCCTCTCCTCCAATTCAGGCTGCATGTTGTTTCTTGTGTACTTTAGTTCTTATGCCATTTAACCTTAGACATCATGCATTAATACAATCCAAGGTCTCTATACAGCCCAAATTAAGAAGTCTTCAATCTAGCTAATTGTTACTCCTCCTTCAGATGTCTTTACTTGTCAAGTAAGAAACCTGGTATACAGTAGAGTATTAATAGACACTCTGTTTATCCTGGAAGTTTATGTAAGTCTATTTTCTCTGTAAATTTTTCCCCGTGATCCAAAAAGTGTTGTCTGTCAGAAGCCCAGAGAATGGATGATGTGCCGGGGGAAATGAAACAATCAGAAGGAAAATAGGACATTTCGAAATATGAAGCAGACAAAACTTTGAAAGATCTTTTTTTTTTCTTTCCATTTTTTTCAGTGTATTTGGATACACCTCCACTTTGATTTTCTGGCAGCTGATAAAAAGCACCCAGAGGTTTAGCACTGTGAAATTTGACAAGCATTGAAACAAAAAAGGAAGTGAAAATTTTACTAATCAAAACATCTGCATCGTGTGACCATTTACATCTTCCCATCAAGACATGAGAGAAATGTTAATTTCAGACGACTCTTTTTATGACCTATAATTACTGTCATTAAGAAAGCTCAGGAGACTTGCAGCGAGCTTTGACTGAAATACAGTTTGACATGTTCTATAATTAATGCTGAATTAACATGCCGTGGTATGTTCCACAGGAAAAAAAAAAGTTTTATTTTCCTTACATACAAAAACATGATTTTTTCAAAAGGCTCCGAGCAGAAAGCCAAGATGTCTCTGCTGAAAGCTTCACATATCTCCAATAAAAGGCAATAACTTTATGATAAATTTTAACTTTTAATTGTAGAAGGTACATATGGCACAAGCTTGAAGGTTGACCGTCTCAAAGTAAATGAAATAAGAAAGGTTAATGCATTGTCTTGCCTTAGACGCTCTTTTACCCTTCTTGTGTTCAACCTCCAAAATGAGAAAAAATGTAATCTTACCGACTAAGACTAAAATCTGACTGCTGTCAGAGTATCACACAGAAGTAGAACACTGTTCTTTGTCCTGGCAGTTTGTTCTGCCAACTTCTTCTTTCCTTAATTGTAGCAGATTTTGAAAGAAAAATGTCATTTTCTTCAGTAGTTTCTTTTTTGTAGATGAAAAGAGTTTTCTTGAATTTATCAGACATTTATTGAAGGTCATCAAATAAGGATTGTTTAAAGGGGTTCTTCTGAAATAACACCTATAAATTTACGCTTTTTACAAATCATTACATGCCCTAGAAAAAAGAATATTGGCCCCTTATTTCTTTGACTTTTTGAGTCCATCTGTCTTACCACAGCCTGCCTCTGACTGAAAAACAGAAGTATAGACTCCACTTCTCAAGTCATACGAGTATACAGTGAGGAAAGTATTTGATATATTGTTGATTTTGCAAGTTTTCCCATCTACAAAGAATGGAGAGGTCTGTAATTTTTATCGTAGGTACACTTCAACTCTGACAGACAGAATAAGAAAAATCCAGAAAATCATATTGTATGAATTTTAAATCATTAATTTGCATTTTATTGCATGAAATAAGTTTTTTGATACAATAGAAAAACAAAACTGAATATATGGTATAGAAACTTTTGTTTGCAACTACAGAGGTCAGACGTTTCATGACCAAGTTTGTACACATTGCAGCAGGGATTTTGGTGCCCTTTTCCATACAGATCTTCTCCAGATCTTTCAGGTATCAGCGTTGACATTGAGGTTCATCTCCTTCCAAAGATTTTCTATTGGGTCCAGGTGTGGAGACTGGCTAGGTCACTCTAGGACCTTGAAATGTTTCTTACGGAGTCATTCTTTAGTTGCCCTGGCTATGTGTTTAAGGTCATTGTTATGCTGGAGACCCAGCCACAATTCATCTTCAATGCTCTTACTGAGGGAAGGAGGTTGTTTGTCAAAATCCCATTATACATAACCTCATCCATCCTCCATTCATTACGATGCAGTTTTCCTATCCTCTTTGAGTAATAGCATCCCCAAAGTATGATGTTTCCACTCAAATGCTTCACGGGTGGGACAATGTTTTTGAGATTGTACTCATCCTCCTTCTAACTCCAAACACGGCAAGTGGAGTTTTGATACAAAAAAGTTCTATTTTGGTCTCATTTGGCCACATGCGTCCTCTGGATCATTCAAATGCTCATTGAAGAAAATTTAACAGGCCTGGACATGTGCTGGTGTGAACAGGGGGAACTTGCATGCCCTGGAGGATTTTAATCCATGATGGCTTGGTGTGTTACTAATAGCAATCTTTGAGACTGTGGTCCCAGCTCTCTTCAGGTCATTCACCAGGTCCTCCCGTGTAGTTCTGGGATGATTCCTGACCTTTTTCAGAATCATCCTTACCGCACAAGGCAAGATCTTGCATGGAGCCCCAGACTAAGACTGACTGTCATCTTGTGTTTCTTCCATTTTCTAATAATTGTCCTAACAGCTGTTGTCTTCTCACCAAGCTGCTTGCCTATTGTACCGTAGCTCATCCCAGCTTGTGCAAGTCTACAATTTTGTCCCTAGTATCCTTAAACAGCTCTTTGGTCTTGGCCATGATGGAGAGGTTGGAATGGGATTGATTGAGTGTGTGGACAAGTGTCCTTTATACAGTATCTTTTACAGAGTACCTACAATAAAATTTACAGACTTTTCCATTCTTTTTTAGGTGGAAGAACTTGCAAAGTCGACAGTGTATCAAATACTTATTTTCTTCACTGTAGTAACATAGGTTGAAAAAAGTCAAGTTCAACCTTCCTCCACCAATTATACATTTTGTCACAAAATCATTTATTACGAACAATGTTGTGTGTACTGAGGAAATCATCCAGCCCTTTTTTAAAAGCTATTATAGCATCAGCTATTACTACCTTTTGCAGTAGGGTATTCCAGAGTCCTGATTGCTCTAACTGCAGAGAACTCTTTCCTATTTAGCTGCCCTAGTTGCTTTTCTTCCACCTGCAGAGAGTGCCCTTATGTCCTTAGTATTGTTTTTGGAAGGAATAAGTCATGTTCCAATCATTTCTATTGAAAATAAATCTCCTTTGAGATGTCTTCTTTTCTATGCTAAACAATTCCAAGTTTCCAAGGGATTGCCATATAATGCTCTTTCACCGATGTTACAAGCTCTACTTAAGCAGAATATTGCTCTAACACTGGTATTCCATTATACACAACCTCTCATTCCTCATCTCCTATGGCAGCTTTCTGCAAACTCTGTACTTCTGCTTCACCTGCAGTCACCAAGGGTTGCGTGCTTTATGGAGGGGGTTCAAAATAAGAGAACTCATGATTCATCTAATTGAATAAAATGACTCCAGCATTTTATAGAGTTAAGGTCTGTTTACATCAATCAACCGGTGGCATGATACGACCACCAATTGGTAAACTTTATTAAATAGCAGTCGTTTAAATTTCAGTTTTGACAGGCAGACTGAAGTAAATCAAGTGCACTGAGCGATCTATGTGCACTATATCCCTTAGTGCACATAGCTGCACTGCTCAGTGCACATTGTTCTCGTTTACACACAGCAATGATTTTTTTTTTGTGCTATCCAAAAAAATAATTTTACCCAAGGAATGAGCATTTTACCCCCCTCACTAGGTCATCAGCAGCCTGTTTACACTGCAAGTTAACTGTGAAATGAATAAAATATATCTTTGTACCGTGTTAGCCAGTAGAGATAAAAATATTGTTTAAAAGAACAGAAAGTCCTCAGTGGTTGATACCTTTTAATGGCTAACTGAAAAGATGGTAATAATTGCAAGCTTTCCAGACTACTCAGGTCTCTTCATCAGGCATGGTATAACACAAAATCTGAAGAGTCACATATTTATACAATAAATATATATATATAAATATGTGACTCTTCAGATTTTGTGTTATACCATGCCTGATGAAGAGACCTGAGTAGTCGCGAAAGCTTGCAATTATTACCATCTTTTCAGTTAGCCATTAAAAGGTTTCAACCACTGAGGACTCTCTGTTCTTTTAAACATTTTTTTGGTGAAATGAATGTATTTAACATGGCTAGTTCAAGATTATCTTGCAGTGTAAATGCAGCTTAGCTAAACTTTTTTTTTTAATGTAATTTTTGATTGTCATTTTCAAAGTTATGAATTTTTGTATTATGCTACCTTGTATTACCTCCTCTATCAAACACCATGCTTCAGTGCATTTTAACTGCTTTGCTCCAGCTTCCTAAAAATCTGCTTTTAAATGCTGCTCAGCAAGATTCCAGACACTATATACAAGCAAGCTCTGTTATAAATTTTCCATGTTTGATCATGAGAGAGGGGTGCAGAGTGGCTCAAACAGGGAAAGTCCCATACTCTGGTTGTAAATATAGTATAGATTTTTTTGTAAGTAGCCGTTCAAATCAGAATCTTAGGGGGCTTAAATTAGGCAGTTAAAACAGTACTTCCTCATTGTGTTTAGGGGAGAATGAGGCAATAGAAGGTAACGAGGTATATTACAAAAATTTGTAACTTTGCAAAGATTGATTAAAAATTAAATAAAGAAATAATTGGTACTCTTTAAGAATTGGTCCTCACGGGATGCAGACAGAAATCTCCTGTTGATTTGATTGCAGGTTTATTGCTGATGCTGTTGATTTGCAGAAGATTGCGCTCCATGCATTTCAGAGGTTTTAATACGATGTGACAATACAATGCAAATCTGGATCAGAGCTGCTAGAGATGCGAGTGTGTCAGTATGATTGCAGAATATAAGGAAATCAGTGTAAATGCTTACTAATACTTACTCGTTGCATTTTGTTGCACACTATCTGTGATTGATGTCATGTCATATTGGTCCCGGGTGCAGGCTAGGGGTGTAGTAGCTGGTATGTATAAATCCCCTATAAGTGCCATTGTAATAACATAACTTTAAGGGTCACCCGCAAAAGGTTTATAGCTTGGTTCACACATTGCTGCATGTCATGGAGCCAATTACTGAGTGACAAAACAGGAGGGCGGGTGTTCCACAATTTGCCACAGTTTAGTGATGTAGTTACTGTTTATAGAAGAGGTGGTTCACTACTCAACATTAATGGCTCCATCAATGTAAAACTCACAGGGAAGGCTCGTGTAGCACATTCTGCCTCTGAGCAGCGCTCATCCCCATCACATGGCTCTGTGACCTCTGAGATACGGTGATGTCACGTCAACTTCTAGCCTTCTAGTTGACCCAACATCACCGAGGCCGACCCCAGTCTCCCTGAGTGACTGGGCTGTGGGAGGATTTTCACTGCTTATCACAGCCCAACATCGCTCCTGCTTGTGGCGCTCTGCAGTGAAGGAGATGCTGGGTTGTGACGAGTTAAACTTTGCCCACAACTCAGTCACTCACGGAATCTGCGGCCGCCTTGGTGATGTTGGGTCGACTGGAAGTTGACGTGACATTTCCGGATCTCAGAGCTCATGGAGCCTGGGGTTCACATGATGGGGATTAGCGGACCGCAATAGCGCCGCTCAAAGGCAGAATATACTACACAAGGTATTTGAGAGAAGACTTCCCTATGAGTTTTACATTGATGTGGCCACGCATGCTGAATAGTGAATCACCCTTTTAAGTTGTGTTTTTTTTTACTTACATAAAAAGTACATGCAGCTAGCAGTCACATGAAGTATGTACCAACGCAGTAAATAGCAAGATGCCACATGATCCACCCACAGTTTATGGTTCTACACAAGATATAACACACTTTGCATAACACAGTGATATGTGATACATGGCAGATTTAGATAATGGAATTCTTTTAGTTTTTTTCTGATTGTGCAGAAGAGGTACTTCAGCTAGTTCACTGGAAAGCAACAGTTCCAACCTGTTCACCATTTCTATCTCCATGTGACCTCCGTCCCATGCGCTTCAGGTATAAGTGTGAGTTAAAAGACGGCTGTTCTAGGACTGATTGTCTGCAGTGAAGCATGCATAATTCATATTTTTGATTACTGGCTTGTTCTCTGTTTAATTTTTTTTCCTCCAAAATCACATTAGTAATCAGCCATGGAGACAAAGTATAAATTGTTTTTCTTATTCAGCTTCTAAAACTAAAGCAACTATTAAAGAAAATTAACACATAAATTATATAAACAGAGGCAGTGCCCTGTAGATTCCTCCACCAGGACTGTTTGTATTAATTAATAAGTTGTGCTGGTTTGCATTCGTGATAGGACATGTTTATGTTGGCTGTTACATTTTGTTAGTCTACATATACATTATTTTTGTTGCAAATTACCTTTTATTGAATAAAAAAAACAACTCAGAAACCTATTTCTAAACATCTAGTCATGAATTTCTAGCTAGCTCGCCCCACACACTGAAAGCATATAATAGATTTTAAATTAATTTAAAGGGGTTGTGCAATCTAAAATGATAAGTCTGCAGTCACACTATGTATCACTCTATGTGACTGCAGACTGCAAGGATTCGCTAATTTCTGAGCTAGGGACAGCGGTCACGTGACCGCAGTTGTGTGTTTATGCATGCTCCTGACCAGAACCCGACTAGTGGGCGTGGCCTCACTCAATACAAATGTATGGAATTGGCGTGTCCGACTAGGGGGCATGGCAGTTTAGTGAGTGTGGCCTTGCTCAATACACTTGTATGTACACTTGGGCATATGGGTAAAGTCAACTTTTGTGACCAATGCCAGGCACCTGCTGCCAAGGCAAATAAACTAATGGGATGCATAACCCCTTCACGACATTTGACATAAATGTACGTCATGACTGGGAAGGGCTTCCCGCAAAATGACATACCGTTACGTCATGGCAACTGCCGCCAGGAGTTCAGCATAAGTGATAGCCGAGCTCCGGCTGTCACTGCCAGAGCTGAGTACCAAACTATGCCTGGCACTTTAACTCTCGAAATTCCGGAATCAATAATGATCGCAGCATTTAAAAGGCTAGAATAAGGAGGGGGCTCCATCTCCCATCCGATTGTCTGCACTCTACGCAATCGCAGGTTGCCGATGGAAGTCATAACAACATGAGGTCAAATAATGACCTCTGGGTTTGGCAGCTATGGAGGCCTGTTGAATCATGCCAGGCCAATGGTCTAAAAGGCATTTTGTCAGTGTAACAATGCATTATACCAGTCATCAGACTAATGAAAGTTAAAGTCCCATTCAGATACTAATTAAAAAAGTAAAAAAATAAATTAAAAATAATGAAAAGATAAAGAACAACAAAAAAGTACATATATTTGGTATCATCGCGACCAGAAAAATCTGATCTATAAAACTGTCACAGTGAACATTTTAAAAAAATAAAGAAAAACCTGACAAAAAATATTTTTTCAGCATACTGCAGAAAAAACCATGTAATGAAGCGCAATCAAAAAGTAGAATGCAAATAAAAATGTTATTGCTGAAACCGTTCCATACAACTTCATCAGTGGAAAAATAAAAAACTCATAGCTCTCAGAATTTAATGATGGCCTAAAAACAATTATTTACTTTCTAATTTTGTTCATTCTACCGCTCAAAAATCTGAATAGAAAGCGATCAAAAACTACTATTTGCTTTAAAATGGTACAAATAAAAATGACAACGCTTACCATTAAAAGACAAGCCCCTCACATGACTATTGCTGTTACGAACCGGCGCCGCCATAGCCGCAAGCAGCCTGCTGCGGTTCCTGTTGCGCCCAGGCCCCGGCTGCCGTTCTTGGCCGTGCCTCGGGTCGTCCAGTTGGCTGTTCCTTCCACCACGTCTAAGTGTGGAGAGGCGGCTAGTGCGCATGCGTGCGCCGATTTACCCCAGCCAGAGTTTAAGCCCGGTGTTTTGCCTAGTGAGCATGCTCAGCCTGATTGTGTTATGTCTGAGACTAAGTCTTCAGTTCAGGCTACTGAGCATGCTCCCACAATTAACCCTAACAGCCTCTTTGCACAGGTACTTGGACTTCGTGCTGTGTCTAAGTTCTGGGATGTGCCTACTGAGCATGCTCAAACTGATAGTCTGCTTTCTGAGCCTGTTGCTCAGGCTACTGGGCATGCTCAGGCACTTAGTGCATCAGAGGCTAGGTCCGGTAAGGACCTCACTGAGCATGCCTGTGAGGTGGCAGGCCCTGATAGGGCAGAGGGTGTCAGGTTTCCTGATGACGTGGCAACTTCGGACTGGCTCGCAGAGGCCCGCCTCTATGATCTGGCACCTCAGTGTTGGTCGTCAGACGATGACTGGTGAGGTGTTTGGAGCGTGGCTGCCATGAGGTCATCAATGACGTGGCGGTTCCGGATAGTTTGCATGTGACGTCACTGATGACACGGCACTCTGCTATTGGACCTTGGTGGTTCCACCCTGGGTTTGGGGCGGACCCAGGTTATAAAAGGGGTTGGAGACAACATGGAGGGGCGCAGTCTTCACTTTTGCTCAGTCAGAGCACACCTCCATGTTAGAGCCTCATTGCGGCATAAGCCTATGTTGGGAAGCAGTAGGTAGGGTTAGGCGAATGGTGCCTGTCACGCCAAGATTCGTGGCTCGGCACATCAGGGTCAGGCGCCGTGCTTCCCTCCTGCCGTTCCAGTCTTGCTATATCAGCCCAGTGGCGTTAACTGGGCTGTGGCTGCTGTGCTACCTGTCCGATTGTGTCCCCTACGCACACGGACAACGCACCTGCTGCGCCACCTGTCCGATTGTGCCCCCTACGCACACGGACAACACACCTGCTGCGCCACCTGTCTGGTTGTGCCCCCTACGCGCACGGACAGCGTACCCCAGGACCCCTGTGGAGTTAACAGGGTGTTCCTTATCCTCCTCGGCTTCCCGGTCAACGCTACTGGTGTACCCATCTGGCCTGACGTGTCCTACACACACGTGGCCAGTCGAGAGGTGGCCAGAAACGCTAATCAGAGGACCGCTCGGCCTGATGTGTCCTACACACGTGGCCGACAGGGCGCTTTCATGGCGGTCTTCCGGTCAACGCTACCTGGTTACCACCCGGCTTGACGTGTTTCCTGCACACGTGGTTGGTGTAGCGCTAGGTGCACCAAAACGCTAATCGGGTTGTCGTCCGGTCTGACGTGTCCCAACACACGTGACCGGTTCCCAGAGTTCCTGGGTTATCTCAGAGCCATCCAGCTCTATAGTCTCCGCCTAACCCTCAGGTGCCAGCAGCTCCTTTGTCATCTGGAGCACGGTGGGCCCCGACTGGCGATTAGGATATATACCCCCTGGTCCTAATCTGCCGGTCCCCCCGTAACAATTGCCAGAAATATAGAACAATTCTAGATTTTAAAATATGCCAATGCAAAAACTTTTTTTCAAACAAAAAAAAACAATAGTATCATTTAATGTATAACAGTAGCCAATCATAAAAACCAATGTAAATCTGGTATTTCTGTAATCACACTGACCCGAAGAATAAAGCTGTTTAATCACAAAAATAAAACAATTCTTGACCTGTTGCCGAGTTGATAATTCTGTCTGCCAAAAGTCGTGGAAGGCTCCATTCACATTTATCCTGCGCTCTACACTGAGCACTTACATTGGAGTTTCCATGTTATGTGATTCAGATGGAACCCCCGATGGAAGATTTCCTTTAATGTGACAAATGGCGACACTGTCTGGCCTGTAATCCAGCAGTGTTCATCCTTTTAAGAGTGTATAAAAGGGCAGTCAACCACAGTTTTGTGCATTTCTGAAAAGGGCACTTCTGAACATAGGCAGGTAGGAATCCAGAGTAATTCTGCTGCCTCATCGTAGTGAATGGATCCGTCAGGGGTTTAATCTGAATAATGTCATTCAGAGATTTAGTTGGAAACCCCAAGGTAAGTTCTCAGCATACAGCACAGGATAAGTGTGATCCAAAATTTATGTAAAATGTCCCCAATAAAATCTTCAGCTCAATATGGGCATCACAGTGGTAGTTTTGCAATTTTAACTTGGCAACATCATTGATGCTTGTTTCTGGAAGACACCCATGAAGGAAAAATCATCACTACATCAGTAGATACATTTCCAGAGGAGTATTCTTTTCCAAATGGGGTCACTTGAGGGTGGATTCTACTCTTCTGGTACCTAAGGGCTCTATATATGAATTCTTAAATTATGTTATGAAAATTTGTTCTCTAAAAATCATATAGCACTCCTTCTCTCCCGAGTCTTGTCCTGTGGCGAAAGAGTAATATAGAGCCACATATGAGGTATGGAAATGTTCAGCAGAAATTATTAGTTAAATTTTGGAGCCATTTTTACCCATTTTCCCATGTGAAAATGTAAAATCTTGGGATTAAACAAATTTTTTGTGGTAAAAAAGTAAATCTTTTTTCTTCAGCTAATGGTATAAACTACTGACACACCTGGGGTATGAATATGATCACTGCAGCCTAAAGAGCGCTTTACACGCTACAATATATCTTACGATGTTTTGGCGGGGTCACGTCGTAAGTGACGCACATCCGGCATCGTAAATTACATTGTAGCATGTAACAGATACGTGCGATTGCGATTGAACGGTAAAACGTTCATCACATGCACGTCATTCAATTCCTAAAAATTGAACGTTAGGTTGTTTCTTCGTACCCAAGGTAGCACACATCGCAGTGTGTGACACCCCGGGAACGATGAACAAATCTTACCTGCATCCCGCGGCTCCCGCCGGCAATGCGGAAGGAAGGAGGTGGGCGGGATGTTTACGTCCCGCTCATCTCCGCCCCTCCGCTTCTATTGGCCAGCTGCCGCGTGACGTCGATGTGACGCCGAACGTCCCTCCCACTCCAGGACGTGGATGTTCGCTGCCCACATCAAGGTCATATGGATGGGTAAGTACGTGTGACGGGGGGTTTTTCGTTTGTGCGACACGTTCAACAAATTGAACGTGCCGCACATACGATGGGGGCGGGTACGATCGCATACGATATCGTATGCTGGATCGTATGGTGTAAAGCAAGCTTTAGTTGACTTCATTGAAAGGTGTAGTTTGTAGAATGGGGTCACTTCTGGGGGGGTCTGGTGTTCTGGCACCTCATGAGCTCTGCCAATGTAACATTGCACCCACATACCATAACAGCAAAAACTGCACTATAATAGGGCGCTCCTTCCCTGCTGAGCTTTCTATTGTGCCTGAAAAATAATTCCCAATAAGGCCCGTTTCACACGTCAGTGAAATACAGTGACGTTTTTCACTGGCGTGTAAAACACGCACAGGTCCCTGCGTGTGCCGTGAATCACGACACACGTGGGTTGTCTAAGTGCAATCCGGGCTCCGTTATCCGTGGCCCGTGATTGCACTTAGAAATCAACTCACCTGCGCCCGCACCCGCTGTCGATGGTGCTGATCGCTCCCGCGACACAGCATCCGTCCGGCGGTGACCCCCGCAGCAGCTGCTTCCGGGTTGGCTGTGTCGCGCATAATGAATATGCGCGACAGTAATCAGCCGTCTTAGAAGCAGCAGGGAGGACGGGCTGCAGAGGACATCGCTGGACGCCGGATGAGTTAAAATGTTTATTATTTTAAATGCACGTTTTTTTTCTGGCACGTGTTTCACGGACCACACCACTGCGTGGTCCGTGGAACATCAGTGATGTCAGAAAAAAAGGGACATGTCTCCGTGCAGCAATCACGCACACGCGGGTACGCTGCACGGAGACACGTGCAGTAAAAAATCACTGACGTGTGAGCAGACCCATTCATTATAATGGGTCTGCGTATGTCAGTGATTCTGGTACGTTTAAAAAAAGCACAAACGTACCAGAATCACTGACGTGTGAAAGGGGCCTTACATGTAGTGTGTAGCACTCGGGAGGGCAAGTGGGAGTGGACCCACTGCACCACAGGAGGACCTAGACTTACCCTTTCTTTGGCCAGGAGGAACATTTGGATGGCGCACATGGAACAGAAGTTACCGGCTGCACCCGAATGCTTGTTCGCTCGGGCTCGGCAAACACGAGCATTACAGTTAAAACTCGGCGTTTGGTTCGATTTTCCCACGAACACCAAGTTTCCAAAAATACATGGGTAGGAGCAAGTGCTTCATACTCACTGATTCACCGGGATGGCTGTCACACTGCTCTCGTAAATAAATAAATCTATTTTCTGGAGGTGATTACATATGCCCCAGAGGACACAGTCATCCCTAGTGTGAGACAAAGCTCACTGCCTATTGGTGTTTATTTGGCATATAATTAGTTAATCGTAAGTTCTATTGATTTAAAGAAATCTGAGAGAAAATGTTGCAGCAAATAATAGTATAAGCTGGAAATACAATGGTCTTTTTTATGTTTCATTTTTTAAAGCCAATCTTTAATACGAATAACCTACATCAGTCCTTCTGTCATTAAATGGTACAGACTCCGACGGTCGCAACTTGTGGACACCAGCGCTCTTTGCCATCGCTCATCCCGCCCACCCTGGGAGGGACAGAGCTACATGGGAGTACTGGGCATTGAGGGGCCTCCACAGCCCTATCACTGCTTTTTCCACTGGCTCTTCATACAGCTCCTTGTATTTCTGAAAATAGATGAAGAGATCCGGCATCCGTTCTTTGTAAAATTATTCCTTCTTAAATTATTACAATCCAACAAGAATGAGAACGCATACTCCAAGCCTTGGGCCCATCCTTACGCGTTCCAGACCTCAATGTTTACTCATAGGCATGAGGTGGATCCTTTGGATTTGGTGGTGGGCTGCCTTCCCCTCCTTGTATTTCTATCAATTATGTTGTGAGATTATCATTCCATTTATTGTCAGTACCTGGGAATCTTACTACTACAGTATATACCGTATTTTTCGGACTATAAGACGCACCGGACTATAAGACGCACCCTGGTTTTAGAGGAGGAAAATGGGAAAATAAAACTTTAAGCAAAAAATGTGGTCATGACACACTGTTATGGGGCGAGGATCTGCTGCTGACACTGTTATGGGGGTAATGTCCCCAAATTCTCTACTAAGGTACCCCATCCTGGTAATGATCCTCCTGCCTTGTATATGATCCTGCTATAAACCCCCATCCAGCCTGTTCACATACCCCCCCATCCAGCCTGTTCACATACCCCCCCATCCAGCCTGTTCACATACCCCCCCCCCCATCCAGCCTGTTCACATACCCCCCCATCCAGCCTGTTCACATACCCCCCCATCCAGCCTGTTCACATACCCCCCCAATCCAGCCTGTTCACATACCCCCCCATCCAGCCTGTTCACATACCCCCCCCATCCAGCCTGTTCACATACCCCCCCCATCCAGCCTGTTCACATACCCCCCCCATCCAGCCTGTTCACATACTCCCATCCTGCTATATGCCCCCATCGTGCTCATATACCATCCTGGTATATGGCCTGTATCCTATAGCACAGAGAAAAAAATAAACGTTTATACTCACCTTTTCCTCACTCCTTGCAGCACCGATCACATCTTCCTCTCTGGCACGCTGATCTGTGTGTGTGGAGCCGTTCCCCTGCAGCACGCAATGTCTTCCTGTCTGTGCCAATCAGCTGACCAGCTCAGCACAGATCAGCTGACCGGCACAGATCAGCTGACCGGCACAGACAGGAAGACATCGCGTGCAGCAGGGGGGCGGCTCCACACACGGGGACGGGTGAGTAATGTGTACTGATTCACTGCACCCCGCGCTGGTAATGACGCGCGGGGGGCAGTGAATACAGCCGCACATGATCACTCCAGGCTGTAATTGCCAGGGGTGATCATGCGGCCGGCTCTTTGCTATGCGCGCGTCCCCGCTCGTCCTCCCGCCCACCTGTCAGTGCCGGCTTCAGCGCTGAGAGATGGACGGGAGGATGGGCGTGCATATGTAATGAGCGGGCCCACGTGGTCACGGCAGGCGCTGCTGCTGCCTGCTCGTGCCCCCGATGACCTGCAACACCCTCATTCCCGGCCGCAGCCCTATAGTCAGACCATAAGACGCACCCCCAACTTTCCCCCAACATTTGGGGGAAAAAAAGTGCGTCTTATTGTCCGAAAAATACGGTACAGTGGATACGGAAAGTATTCAGACCCCTTTAAATTTTTCACTCTTTGTTTCATTGAAGCCATTTGGTAGATTCAAAAAAGTTCATTTTTTTCATTAACCCCTTCACGACCGGCCGATTTTTCGCTTTCCGTTTTTTTTTTTTCGCCATTCTTTTTCTGAGAGACGTAACTTTTTTATTTTTCAGTCAATATGGTCATGTGAGGGCTCATTTTTTGCGGAACGAGCTGTACTTTTTAATGAAACCATCAGTTTTACCATATTGTGTACTAGAAAATGGCAAAAAAATTCCAAATGCTAAAAAATTGCAAAAAAAGTGCGATAGCACTATGGTTTTTGAGATATTTTATTCACTGTGTTCACTATATGGTAAAACTGATGTGTGGGTGTGATGCCTCAGGTCAGTGCGAGTTCGTAGACACCAAACATGTATAGGTTTACTTTTATATAAGGGGTTAAAAAAAAATCGTAAGTTTGTCCGAAAAAAGTGGCGCACGTTTTACGCCATATTCCGTGACCCGTAGCGTTCTCATTTTTTCGGGATCTTAGGCTCAATGACGGCTTATTTTTTGCGTCTCGAGCTGACGTTTTTAACGGTACCATTTTTGCGCAGATGCTACGTTTTGATCGCCTCTTATTGCATTTTGCGCAAAAGTTGTGGCGACAGAAAAACGTCGTTTTGGCGTTTGGAATTTTTTTGCCGCTACGCCGTTTACTGATCAGATTAATTGATTTTATATTTTGATAGATCGGGCGTTTCTGAACGCGGCGATACCAAATGTGTGTATATTTTTTATTTTTTTTAACCCTTTAATTTTCAATGGGGCGAATGGGGGGTGATTTGAACTTTTAGGTTTTTTTGTTTTTTTTTAATTTTTTAAAACTTATTTTTTAACTTTTTTTTTTTATTTTACTAGTCCCCCTAGGGGGCTATTGCGATCAGCATTCCGATCGCTCTGCAGTATCTGCTGATCACAGCTGGAAGGCTGTAAACAGCAGATACGCTGTCTTTCTCTTTTGCTGTGCCCCGGGCACAGCGAAAGTGAAACCAAGTCATGTGTAGTACAGGAGTCATCACATGACCCTGTGCTACCATGACAACTATCGGGAGTCACGTGATCGCGTCACGTGACTTCCGGTTTCGGGCGGTAAGTAAATGCTTACCGCAATCGCGCTTATAATGGCGCTGTCATGTATTGACAGCGCCATATAAGGGGTTAATCGGCACGAGCAGATAACGATTCTGCTCGTGCCTAGCAGGCACACATCTCAGCTGTGAAAATCAGCTGAGATGTGTGCCGATCGCGGCATGCTGCCGCCGGAGGACCGAGGGCAGTAAGATTATGTCATTTAGGACGTAATTTTACGGCCCGCGGTCGTTAAGGGGTTAATGTACACTCTGCACCTCATCTCGACAGAAAAAAACAGAAATGTAGAAATTTTTGCAAATTTATTAAACAAGAAAAACTGAAATATCTCATGGTCATAAGTACTCAGACCCTTTGCTCAGAGACTCGTATTTAAGTCACATGCTGTCCATTTCCTTGTGACCCTCCTTGAGTTGGTTCTACTCCTTCATTGGCGTCCAGCTATGTTTAATTAAACTGATAGGACTTGAATTGGAAAAGCACACACCTGTCTATATAAGACCTCACAGCTCACAGTGCATGTAAGACCAAATGAGAATCATGAGGTCAAATGAACTGCCCGAGGCGCTCAGAGACAAAATTGTGACAAGGCACAGATCTGGCCAAGGTTACAAAAGAATTTTTGCAATACTCAAGGTTCCTAAGAGCACAGTGGCCTCCTTAATCCTTAAATGACCTGGCCATCCAGCCAAACTGAGCAATCGTGGGTGAAGAGCCTTGGTGAGAGAGGTAAAGAAGAACCCCAAGATCACTGTGGCTGAGCTCCAGAGATGCAGTAGGGAGATGGGAGAAAGTTCCACGAAGTCAACTATCACTGCAGCCCTCCACCAGTCGGGCCTTTATGGCAGAGTGGCCCAACGGAAGCCTCTCCTCAGTGCAAGACATATGAAAGCCCGCATAGAGTTTGCAAAAAAACACATGAATGACTCCCAGACTATGAGAAATAAGATTCTATGGTCTGATGAGATGAAGATAGAGTTTTTGATGATAATTCTAAGCGGCATGTGTGGAGAAAACCAGGCACTACTCATCTCCTGCCCAATACAATCCCAACAGTGAAACATGATGGTGGCAGAATCGTGCTATAGGGGTGTTTGTCAGCTGCAGGGACAGGGCGACTGGTTGCAATTGAAGGAAAGATTATTGCAGCTAAATACAGCGATATCCTGCCAGAGCCTTGACCTAAACCCAATTGAGAATCTCTGAAGAGACTTGAAAATGGCTGTCCACCAACGTTCACCATCCAAACTGATGGAACTAGAGAAGATCTTCAAGAAAGAATGGCAGAAGATCCAAAAATCCAGATGTGAAAAACTTGTTTCATCCCAAGAAGACTCATGATTGTACTAGCTCATAAGGGTGTTTTTACTTAATACTGAGCAAAGGGTCTGAGTACTTATGACCACGTGATATTTCAGGTTTTCTTGTTTAATAAATTTGCAAAAATTTCTACATTTCTTTTTTTTTCTGTCAAGATGGAGTGCATAGTGTACATTAATGAGAAAAAAATGAACTTTTTTGAATTTACCAACTGGCTGCAATGAAAAAAAGAGTGAAAAATTTAAAGGGGTCTGAATACTTTCCGTACCCATTGTACAATCATCTTGTTCCAGCCCTGAACATTGTGGGGCCCCTTAGCTCTATTTCTCTTACCGGCAGCACCACCATTTCTTCATATAGAAGCCTGCACTTCTGACACGTAAGTCACAGCTCTACTTATCTGTCGGTTTTGGTTTTGGAAGTATTTGGACCATAAAACAGTCTCACTGCAGTGTGGTCCTTTTGGAGGTTGGCCCACCCCAGTGGGTAGCTTGGTGTCCTTCTGGCACCACCACATTTCTGGGAAGTGCACTAGAGCATCTTGTGTTTATTCATTATGGTGCCCAGATTAAAGAAAAAATGTCAACAGAAATCAATCAATGTTTTAAATGATGTAAAATGTTTAAACAATGAATGTTTTCCTCAGTTTTAAGCCTATTAATAAACCCATACTTCCTATTCTGTAGGGAATACTTTTCAGCAATCTCATTACTATCACAGACAGGATTACAATAAACAGATACAACCTGTGTATACAGAAGATAACACACACACACACACACACACACACACAGAAAAGGCCCTGTCACACTAAGCAACATCGCTAGCAACATCGCTGCTAACGAACAACTTTTGTGACGTTGCTAGCGATGTTGCTGTGTGTGACATCCAGCAACAACCTGGCCCCTGCTGTGAGGTCGTTGGTTGTTGCTGAATGTCCTGGGCCATTTTTTAGTTGTTGCTGTCCTGCTGTGAAGCACACATCGCTGTGTGTGACAGCGAGACAGCAACAACTAAATGTGCAGGCAGCAGGAGCCGGCTTCTGCGGAGGCTGGTAACACCAGTAAACATCGGGTAACCAAGAAGCCCTGTCCTTGGTTACCCGATATTTACCTTTGTTACCAGCCTCCGCCGCTCTCACTGTCAGTGCCGGCTCCTGCTCTGTGCACATGTAGCTGCAGGACACATCGGGTTAATTAACCCGATGTGTGCTGTAGCTAAGAGAGCAGGGAGCCAGCGCTAAGTGGTGTGCGCTGCTCCCTGCTCTGTGCACATGTAGCTGCAGCACACATCGGGTAATTAACCAGATGTGTGCTGTAACTAGGAGAGCAGGGAGCCAGCGCTCAGTGTGCGCTGCTCCCTGCTCTCTGCACGTGTAGCTCCGTGCGCTGGTAACCAAGGTAAATATCGGGTTGGTTACCCGATATTTACCTTAGTTACCAAGCGCAGCATCTTCCACGTGGCGCTGGGGGCTGGTCACTGGTTGCTGGTGAGCTCACCAGCAACTCGTGTAGCGACGCCCCAGCGATCCCTGCCAGGTCAGGTTGCTGGTGGGATCGCTGGAGCGTCGCAGTGTGACATCTCACCAGCAACCTCCTAGCAACTTACCAGCGATCCCTATCGTTGTTGGGATCGCTGGTAAGTTGCTTAGTGTGACTGGACCTTAACACAGGGTCCACCATTCACAATAGGTGATGTCACAGCTCACCTCTTACTTTCCCTGTTTGGCTCTAACCTTATTGACATGAACAAATCTTTCTGTTGATGTTCATGTGGTTGGTGAAGAATCTAAACAGGAGATAGTTTGATATTAAGCCTAGTGGTCAATAGGAAATTGCAAGTCTGCTGTTATATTAAACATTGTTATATAGAAATTATTAAACATTTTTAAGTTTTTCCTCTGACGATATCACTGCATTTCAAAGAGAACCTGCAGAATGGCATCATGCAGAGATCTGTAGCAAAGTACTTCAGATTTGTTCAGTAATTTTTCAAGTTGTAGCTTCCATTAAAGAGAACCTGACAGTTCACTTGTTTGATCTACAGTCATGGTCGAAAGTGTTGGCTCCCTTGAAATTGTTCCATAAAATGAATATTTTTTTCCCAGAAAATTATTGCAGTTACACCTGTTTTGTCCTTTGTGTTTATTGAAACAACACAAAAAAACAGAGAACAGAAAGCAAATTGAACATAATTTCACACAAAGCACATAAAATTGGGAATGGTAGTCAGACTGTGAATTATAATGGAAAATTTCTAGTGCGATAGGGAGGTGCTGAACCTGCATAGTTATGTGATGTGAAATAATTGGTCTGTGATTTACTGCAATAACATTACCTTAATAGCGGAATTATTTTTAAATTATCAAACACTGCAATTACAAACGAGATGTGCAGTGTAATACCCTGTGTCCTAATTTTGTTATTAAACAACTCCTGAAGCTAAAGGGGGTGTTACACGCAGCGATATCGCTAGCGATATCGCTGGTGAAAGCACCCGCCCCCGTCGTTTGTGCGTCAAGGGCAAATCGCTGCCCGTGGCTCCCAAAATCGTTAGGAGCCGTCACACGGATTTACCTGCCTAGCAACGTCGCTGTGTCCGGCGAACCGCCTCCTTTCTAAGGGGGAGGTTCGTTCGGTGTCACAGCTGTGTCACTAAGCGGCCACCCAATAGAAGCGGAGAGGCGGAGATGAGCAGGACGTAACATCCCGCCCACCTCCTTCCTTCCGCATTGCCGGCGGCCACAGTTAAGCTGTACTTTGTCGCTCCCGAGGTGTCACACGTAGCGATGTGTGCTGCCTCAGGAACGACGAACAACCTGCGAGCTCAAAAATCAACGATTTTTTGAAAAGGAACGACGTGTCAACGATGGACGATAAGGTGAGTATTTTCCATCGTTAACGGTCGTTCCTTCCTGTCACACGCAACGACGTCGCTAACGATGCCGGATGTGCGTCACAGAATCCGTGACCCCAGCGATATATCGTTAGATACGTCGTTGCGTGTAACAGGGCTTTTAGGCTTGTGTATCACAGTCCAGGAAGTCGTACATTTTTTTTGTTAATAAAAATTAATAAATCTCCAGAATTCTGAAACTTAATATCACAACACATCTCACAAAGTGTGCATGTTTATAAAAATCTTCATTCTTTTGCAATATTTGACCTGTACATGACAACTGTATACAGGGGCCTGTGGCAGGTAATCGCTTTTTGACTCTAACAAACTTTTCTTGTACAAACTTATTTTTTTATTTTTTTTTTAATAACGGAGGTGCATAGAAAAAAATAAATAAATAAAACTTATATAATGACACTTTTTGATTCTTTGAATACCTGTTAATAGTCCAATATTTCAACCATATACCTCACATTCTGTTGCATATATTTGTTTCCAAGTATGAACCTATTTGTGCCTACTTTGCAATGTAGCATTTTGGATTATGGGGAAAATAGCTTAAAAAGGAAAAAAACATATACAAAATTTGAAGTACAATATCGCTGCTTGTTTGTAATTATATAATAATTAAAAAAATTGTTATTTTAGTAGTCAAATTTAACAACTACACTTGACAAAACAATGCTGCTTACTGTTTCCCCCAAACCGTGGGTATACATAACAAGCGATTTATCTTTCTGAGGCTATGTTCCTACCTCCTGACATCTGTTGCTGTGGCTGTTTCCAGTTTGGGTAGGAGGAATTATTTTGTTTTAGCCAAACATTGGAATATAACTTATTGGAATAAATGGTATATTAAACAGTGCAAGTCTGATTTGGCCCTCCTGTGTATATGGAATTCACATAAACACCGTAGCAATATTATAGTTAGGCTGGTGTTGCATTAGCCTTTTGGCTGTCATGTGAACCCTGTCCTGGTTTGTGATAGGAGACCTCAGAGTATTATACATCTATTTTCATGGAGTCCTTGCAATAGTGCGATTTGCCGCAAATTTAATTTGTTTGGAAATTTCAGCTAAGATGGCGATTTTCAAGTGGTTCCATCATCTCTATTACATACACATGTAATGTATTAATGGGTTAAACTCCACTAAGTTACTGGAGCTGAATTTTCAGTTTATATATTGATTGATTCCACGGACACCACATATTCTTGATGTTATTTCACAAAAATAGCGAGGTTTATATTCTCGTCAATAATACATGTTTTCGTGAAATTTAATCTTTATGGAAAAATTTGGGTCATATACTCATAATGATCATGCCTAAAACTGAGCAGAATCTTTTGATGTCTTACGACACTTAGAACATCTGTTACTTTACACTGTGTCACATTTTCTGTGTTTTTTTATGTTACCAAGAGGTATAGCATTTCATAAAGACTAATAAAAAATGAGTTGGTCCCATGAGCGCGTTACTTTTAACATTATCTAATAAAGCTTGTGAGGACATTGTACTCAAAGAAGGTTTCCAGGTATTCTGTGAGAATTTTATATGGTACCTGCCGGAAAATATGAAAAGCAACAATAACGGGTTGGTTAATTGCATCCAGATCCATTTATATTATTTTCTATTAAGCTTTTTTTTAAAAAAAAATGTGTGTCTTGAAGACTTATTTATTATCAAACTTTACCAAAGAAAGTCTCTTTCAGTTTAAGCGGTTGTCCAGTCTCAGTAGAAAAGTCTGAAGTTATTGTATGGACGAGAATTCAGATTGAGTTCACTGTCACAATTTCCACGTATGTCCAGTGCAGATGGGTGGTAAAGTGACCACACGTGGTTTGCACACTTTTGGTGATGTTTAAACCAGTATCACCTTACTTCGCTCAAGAGAGTTGAGACAACCAAAGAAAACTAGTCAGCACGTGGATGCAAGTATGTAAATTGAGTATATGTGGTGACATGACCCCCCCATCCCCATGTAGAATACACCTGAATTGTAACAGGGAGTGTGTAACACCCATATCGGCAGGACGTCAGCTCTCTCGTCCATCTGGCCGTCCTGCGGTGGTTGCCCCTTCCCCGGTCCATGCTGCTCTCTCCTAGAGGCTGTGCACAACTCACAGGCTTCCTGGTTCAGCCCGAAGGGCACGTGCATGGCCATAGCCCTTTTCTTAAAGGGCTAGCGTACTTTAACCCGGAAGTGCCTCTTGGGTAAGCTGAGAGGCTGCAGGTACTTAAAGCACCTCTGCCCCATGCAAGGTGCCTGGCAACAAGTTAGATACATTGCTGTGAACCATAGCCAGAGAAGAAACAAGTCTGTCACTGGCCTCGGCCAGCTTTTCCCACCACTGCTGCGGTTCATTGACAAGTCTCTCCCCCATTAATCACTTCTAGCAGTGCTGCAGAAAGCTGATTGTGGGCGAAGCAGGACTAGTCTAGTCTTTTAATATGGTCCCCAACTGGATCTTATTTCCTCTGAAGCACCAGATTATTTCAGAAAAAAATATACCTGGCAGTGATGTGGGCAGCATAACTGAAATGATAGGTTCCCTTTAATGTATATTATATACCGTATTTTTCGGACTATAAGACGCACCTGACCATAAGACGCACCCTGGTTTTAGAGGAGGAAAATAGGAAAATAAAACTTTAAGCAAAAAAATGTGGTCATGACACACTGTAATGGGGTGAGGATCTGCTGCTGACACTGTTATGGGGGTAATGTCCCCAAATTCTCTACTAAAGTACCCCATCCTGGTAATGATCCTCCTGCCTTGTATATGATCCTGCTCATATACTCCCATCCTGTTCATATACCCCATCCTGTTCATATACCCCCCATCCATCCTGCTCATATACTCCCATCCTGTTCATATACCCCCATCCTGTTCATATACCCCCCATCCATCCTGTTAATATACCCCCCATCCTGCTATATGCCCACATCGTGCTCATATACCATCCTGGTATATGGCCTGTATCCTATAGCACAGAGAAAAAAAACCCAAACATTTATACTCACCTTTTCCTCACTCCCTGCAGCCGATCATCTTCCTCTCTGCAGTGTGCAGCACGCGATGTCTTCCTGTTTGTGCCGATCAGCTGATCAGCACAGATCAGCTGACCGGCACAGACAGGAAGACATCGCGTGCTGCAGTGGGACGGCTCCACACACGGGGACGGGTGAGTACACTGATTCACTGCACCCCGCGCTGATGATGACTGCGCGGGGAGCAGTGAATACAGCCGCACATGATCACTCCAGGCTGTAATTGCCAGGGGTGATCATGCGTCCCGGATCTTTACTATGCGCGCGTCCCCGCTCGTCCTCCCGCCCATCTGTCAGCGACGGCTTCTGCGGCATGGGCATATGTAATGAGCGGGTCCACGTGGTCACAGCAGGCTGCTACAGCCTGCTCGTGCCCCCGATGACCCGCTCCACCGCAGCACCTCATTCCCCGCAGCCACAGTCAGACCATAAGGCGCACCCCCAACTTTCCCCAAACATTTGGGGGAAAAAAAGTGCGTCTTATGGTCCGAAAAATACGGTATGTATTATGTAAAATATTAGGGTGTAGTAAAAATACAAAAATACTATTAAAAATCGAAGTGTTAATAGTTTATTTTCATCAACTAACAAAATTGGAAGGTGAGTGAGCAAAACAGAAATCTAAGTCAAAGCAATATTTGGTGTGACCAATCTTTGCCTTCAAAGTAAACAATATTTCTAGGTACACCAGTCATGCAGTTCTTGAAGGAACTTAGTAGGGAAGTTGTTCCAAATATCTTGGAGACCCAACCACAGATCTTATATGGATGTAGGTTTGTAAAAATCCTTTTGTTTCTTCATGTAATCCCAAGCAAACCCGATAATGATGTGACTAGGGCTCTGTGGGGCCAAATCATCACTTCCAGGACTCCCTTACACTGAAGATAGTTTATTACATTATATTTAAATTTAGGGTAATTGACCAGGTGCAGAATAACTTTGGACCCAATCTGAAGCTGTTGGGATGGATAATATCAGCCTGTATGTCTCAGCATCAATCTTGACCAAATTCTGTCCAGGTGCTGCAATTCAGCCCTAAACTTTTAAGGAACCTTCACCAGTCTTCGCTGTTGCATAGAGACACTCAATATTGTACTACGTTCAACCTTTCGGCACGCAATCTGCTGTCTGCTACACATAAATATTTTACATTTTGAGTAATAAGTTCAGAGGACCTGCTATTTTTTTGCATCCTAATTCTTAAGTTTTCATGCATAGTTGAGTCTTTATTCTATGTAGAAGGTGTCTTTTTGCCATATCTCTTAAATAAAGTCTACTTTTGTCCACAGTTTTCCGAACAGTAGATGGGTGTAGTTGTCATTTCTATACTGATTGCTCAGTTGGATATCTTTGAATTTAAAAGGACATTAAACCATATGTGTCTATTGCTCCATTAAGTTTCTTTTGCCGATTGCTGTGACTTTGTTTCTTAATAGTGCCTATTTCTTGGTGCTCTAAAAAGGACTCTGTCAGGGGGATCAACACTCCTAAGCCGTCTATATGGGCATTTAGGTCATAGGACGCTGAATAAAGTGATACCTTGATATCTGCGATCCGGTGTTCTATTCCAAAGAAATCCACATTTTTCTTATATTTAAATGAGCTGTTCTAGGCTATGGGCCCGACACTGATGTGCATGAGAATCTGTCTCCATGGCTTTTTTTTAATGAAAGGGGGTGTTACTGGTGTGAGACAAGTAACTAACACAACACAGAAGAACTGAACTTTGTCTTCTTACAAACACATTTTCTGCAGCTCTCACATCTCTGCTGTATTGTAACAATAGTTCAACCCTGTCTGCCAGTGAGCTGGAGGCTGAAGCTGAGAGGAACCTGGAGAAGTATCAGTTATAATCACACATAGCTCTGCAAGGAGAACAGAGAGCAGACATCACACTTTTCAACGCCCCTTTTATTTAAATTAGCCCTGGAGCCAGATTCTCATGCAGATCAGTGTCCATCTTATAACCTGGAACAACTCATTTAAATGAAAGAAAAACATGGATTTCCCTGGAATAAGACATACATATATAGTTTTATTGAGTTTCCTATGACCTACATGCACATATAGACAGCTTAGGAGGATTGATCATTCTGACAAAATCACGTTAATCTTGATTAATACAGGCTGATACTTATACAATGTGTGCACAATTATAGGAAAGTGAGTATTTTGACCATATCATCATTTTTATGCTGACTTTCCAACTCCAAGCTGTATAAAGTTGAATGCTTTTTGGATGGAGTATACCAGGGAATGTGTGTGTAATGAGGGAGGGTGCGGCCTAAGGATATCAACACCCTTTATCACAGTGTGTAGAATTATTAGGCAGCTTATTTTTCTCAGTCAAAATGAGTCAAAAAGAGATTTAACAGACTCTGAAAAGTGAAAAATGATTAACTTTTACAGAGGCATGCTACACTCCTTGAAATTGCTAAAATATTGGGGTGTGATCACAGAACCATCAAAAGAGTGGTTGCACATTCTCAACAGGATCACAAAAAAACTTGAGAAAAAAAGACCCCCATTAACTGGCAAATATTTGAGAAGAATCAAATGGGAAGTAACCTGGAAGCCATTATCCTCCAGTGCTGTCATATTCTAGATCTGTAACCTTTCGGGAGAGCCCAGAAGTACAAGGTGTCCAGTTCTCAGAGGCATGGCCACGTAAGGAAAGCTGAAACTCAACACTGGTCAAGACACAGAAGGTGAAATATCAGGACTAGGCCAAGAAATATTGAAAACTGATTTTTTAAAGGATGAGAATTAGACTGCAAAAAACTAGGGTAAAGTTATTTTCTTTGATGAAACTCCCTTTTGACTGCTTGGGACATGTAAAAGAATGATTGTTTGGAAAGGAAAAGGTAAGCACTATCAAGAGTCCTATGTCATGCCAGTACTAAAGCATCCTGAGACTATTCATGTGTTGGGTTGCATTTTGTTACGTCCCCACCATAGTCCGCTCCAGCAACTTCTACATCGATCACCAAGCGACGCCTTGTTTTTGCCGTGGATAGTGCTGGTGATGGGAGAGGAGTCGATGCCAGCGGCACTGGTGGCCATAGGCTCCGCTCATCCACTGGACTGTGTTTCCTTGGAATCTGCATTACCACTGGCTGACTGTAGGTGGCGTGTGTCTTCCAGCTGAAGTTGCCATCATTCAGCTACAACCAAGGGGAAGATACCACACCCTTCTTATTTCCCCTCCTGTCTTCTGATCACTGCCAGAGATAGTTCTGTATTCCTGGTTCCTTCCCCGCCCTGTTTAGTGATTCTGGTGTTCTGACTTCTGCTTGTTTCCTGACTATCCTCCTGCCTGCTGTTTATGTACCTCACTGCCCGATCTGGATTTGACCTCGGCTTTGTTTTCTTATTACGTCCTTGCCTGCTGATTCTGTCCCTGTTTTGCATTTCCCGGTTCGACCGTGCCTGACTACTACTCTCATCGGACTGCAGCCTTCAACAGGTAGTGATCACCTTTGGCTCTGTGTAATTCCAAATCCTTGTATAGGGGTTAAAGTGTTTCAGTGTTCTAGGGGTCCTGCTTGGTGAGTGGCTTCCTTCTAGCCTGTCCATTACAGCCCGTCTGAGTCTGTGGATCCAGGCAGGCATTACACATTTCATCCAAGGGAATGGGCTCTCTCACAATTGTGCCTAAGAACACTGCCCCGAATAAAGAATGGGATCTAACACGTCCTCAAAGATCAACTTTCCCTAACGATCCAAGAGCATTTTGTTGATGAATAATGCTTTTTCCAGCATAAGGGAGCCCAATGTCACAAAGTAAGAGTTAACAAAGTGGCTCTGTACATTTAGAACCTGTGGATAAAGAAAAACACAGAAATTGTAATAAACCCCAAGCACTGATTAGACAAGAACAAGTGGCGATCAGTCAGGATTTGGCCCAGAAGCTGATATCTGGCATGCCATCATGAATTGCTGAAGTCTTGAATTATAAGGGTCAACATTGAGTCTTTATTTAACCTCATAACGACGGCCGTACGACTTAAAGCGACGGCAAAACAGGGTACGTATTCTGTTCCGCCGCTTTAAAGCGGCGGCCCCAAAAAACCCTGTAGCGCCCCCCAGCGACCGAAAATCTCGGGGGTTTCAGCTACTGGGGGTAGCTGAGACCCCCCAGATTATGAATCGGGGTGTTTTTTTTGGACCTCGATCATGTGATCGGCGGTATACACCGTATACCGACGGTCACATAAAAAAAAAAGAAATGGCCGGTAAAACTGATTTCTTTTTCATCTGACATGATCAAACATGTCAGATGAGAAAGAAATCTAAACCCCTAGTGCCCCCCAAAGCCCCCGGTACCAGAGAGTCCCCCCCCTCCGGAGCAGTCAAAATGGCGCCGAAGCGCACAGAAAACTGCCGCCGCCGCCGGCTCTGCATTCATTTCCCTCCGATCTGAAATGATCAAACATTTCAGATCGGAGGGAAATGTCCTCCCCCTGACCTCTCCTCCGGTATACCGGAGCTCTCTGGTCACCGGAGCCCCCTCCGGTTCTCCAGAGCCGCCTCCCCCCTCTGGAGCGTGGAAGATGGCGTCGCACAGCGCACAGTAGCGCACGGCCGCATTCATCCTGCTCTTTCTGCCGCATGTGACACTTTCAGCCAAATTTCCTTTCCAAAATTCAAATATTGCTCCTTTTGTTCCAAGCCCTCCCATTTGTCCAAACAAAGGTTTCAAACCACATGTGAGGTATCACCGCACTCATAAAAAAGTGGTTAACAAACCTTGAGGTCAAATTTTTGGAATTACCTCTTGAAAAAGTGAGAAAATTGATGCTAAAGCAACATTTTTGAGAAAATTATTAAAATTTTCAATATGACAACGTAACGTTAACAAAATCTGTGACGTACCTGTGGATCTAAAATGCTCACTATACCCCTAGATAGAAGCCTTGAGGGGTCTAGTTTCCAAAATGGTGTCACTTGTGAGGGGTTTCTTCTGTTTAGGTACCTTAGCGGACCTGTAAATGCAACATGGTGCCCGCAATCTATTTCAGCCAAATTTGCTTTCCAAAATTCAAATATTGCTCCTTCTGTTCCGAGCCCTCCCATTTGTCCAAACAGAGGTTTCTGACCACATGTGGGGTATCGGCGCGCTCATACGAAAGTGGGGAACAAGTTTTGGGGTCCATTTTGTTGTGTTATTTCTTCTAAAAGTGAATAAATTTGGGTTAGAGCAACATTTTTAGGTAAAATTTAATTTTTGCTTTTTTTCATTCCACATTGCTTTTGTTCATGTGAAGCACCTGAAGGGTTAATAAACTTCTTGAATGTGGTTTTGAGTACTTTGGGGGGTGCAGTTTTTAGAATGGTGTCACTTTTGGGTATTTTCTGTCATCTAGGCCTATCGAAGTCACTTCAAATGTGATGTGGTCCCTAAAAAAATGGTTTTGTAAATTTTGATGTAAAAATGAGAAATCGCTGATAAACTTTGAACCCCTCTAACTTCCTAACAAAAAAAAATTTGTTTCCAAAATTGTGCTGATGTAAAGTAGACATGTGGGAAATGTTATTTATTAACTATTTTGTGTCACAGAAATCTCTGGTTTAACGGTATAAAAATTCAAAAGTTGAAAATTGCTAAATTTTCAAAATTCTTGCCAATATTCAATTTTTTTCATAAATAAACGCAAAAAATATTGTCCTAAATTTGGTACTAACATGATGTCCAATATGTGACGAAAAAACAATCTCAGAATCACCGGGATCCGTTGAAGCGTCCCAGAGTTATAACCTCATGAAGTGACACTGGTCAGAATTGCAAAATTTGGTCTGGTCATTAAGGTGAAAATTAGCTGCGTCACTAAGGGGTTAAACTTGATGTGTTTGTAAATAAAAGTTTTAAAACTTATGAATTGCTAATTGTACTTCTGTAATAATAGAAACATCTGACTAAAAGATTTAAAAACTCTGAAACTGCAAAGTTTGTGAAGATTACAATTTTTGGGTGTCTCAAAATGTTTGGCATTTTATTTGTCCATAATTTATTATTAGTCAATTATACATGAAAGGAGTATATATACTTACTGTATATGAAGCTATGCTCAAAAATTACTGTTTTTCAGCTCTGCTGATACACAAACTCAGAGAGCGGAAAAAGCTGCCAATCACCCTTTATCCTCTCCTGGCCTCCGATAAGTTTGTTTATTGAGGTTGTGATGATAGGGAACCCTAACAATGAGTATATTGTCAGGTTTATTATTTTTACATTTTGAAGTCATTTTCTAATTCTTTGTAAAAGCCTTAAAAAATTTAGCTGATCATAAAATCCCGATTCTGCAGTTCCACACCTTTTTTAATAGGTTTAATAATTTGCAGATTTTAGGTTATGTCTGTGCCTATAGTGTGCGCCTTAAGGCAGAGCCAGCTCCATAAATCAGCTCTTCTTTTACTGATAATAAATAGAAGGAAGAATTTGCAGAAAAGGTCCCAAATCACATTATGAAATTCACTTCTCTCAAGGGGAAGCAAAAAAAAAAAAATACATATTTTAGGCAGGCCTTGTGCCGCAAATAGGTAAAAAAGTATATCCATGTGTGCACTAAAAATAATTGGAATGTTTTAAATCAAGTGGAAGTAGATGCATTTGCTTCATTGTGCCAATACCCCTTGAAGAAAGATATTTGAATCTGCATGGCTTTTGATACCTGTCTAATAAAAACATTCTTAAATGTGTGTAAATCTTTTTTTTTCCCTTCCTAATACAACCATAAACCATTTTCCTTTGTGCAAAGTAGTAAAGGAGCGTGCACCTGGTCTTAGCAGACAAAGAAATGCAGGATACATTTTCTTTCTTCTGTATTTTAAAATGCATTTTAGAAGGACAGTATCAAAATGAAATGAAAGCTTAATGGTGTGTACTAAAATATTTGTTTTGCTTTCATCTAGTTTTTGAGTCCGCTTTCTTTGTTACGGTTAATAATATATAGGGAAGCATACCAAAAAACTTTATGTACAGTATTTACAATGACTTCTTGAAGCACTTTAGTAATGCTAAGAACATTTCCCATCTAGGCCATTCTTCAGGAAACAATTTGAGCACAATGTCTCAAAATTTATGAACAACTCTATTTGTGCAAAATTTTTTATACTTTTGCCGCTTTTATGCTACTTGTGCCATCTTAAGTACAGATGAGTGAACCCGAAGTTCAGTGTTCGGTACGAACTCAGACTTTTTCAAGAAAAGAAAGTTCAGGTTTGGATTTGGGTGCTATACGAATGCAAACCACTTGCGTTAACCACTTGCTCAATGCTCGGCCCAGTGCAAGCTGATTGCAGTATTTGAATGGCTCGCACTGAGAGTAACAAAAGCGTGATCAAATGTAGTGTGCATCCAAAACAAAAAATGGAAAAACCCCGCCCGCCCCCGGAAGTGTTCTGTTTATGGCTGGCTACATGTGGGTGGAGACCCAAACTGCCAATTAGTAACTTCAAATGAAGTTCAGGTCAAGTTGGGTTCAAAACTGAACTTTAAAAACTTTCAGCTGGATCAGCAGAACCCGAACATCCACGGGTCCACTCATCTCTAATCGTAAAAGGAACCTGTCAGGTGCAATATACACCTAGGACCACGAGCAGTTCTGGGTGCTTATTGCTTATCCCTGCATAACCATCTTTGTATACACTAGCAGAGATAAAGAGATCTTTAGAAAAAGTATTTGTGTTTACCAACATATGATACGCAGCGACGCCGCACATACCTCACTGTTGATGGCGACCGGTGGAGGATGGATGTGCAGTGAGCATGATGCGAAGTACACAAGGCTTCTGATCATACACACTTATCTGATGCCGGGTGTAAGTTTCCCAGCTTCAGTGAGGTACAGTGCACATGACCGGAAGTGCTGAGGACTCCAGATCATGCTCAGTGCATGTCCAATGTCTGGAAGGGGTTAAAACAAACCTGTAATTTCAACTGACTTTTTAGAATAAGCTGTCATTTGTTAGTGTACATGAGGAGTAAAACTATTTCTTCCCATTATATGACTTGGATTCTGCATTTTTCACCAGTTTTTCCTTCTGTGTGCTATATATTTAATTGACAATTGCCTCTGAGCTAGTAGGTGGAGACTAGCTGGTGTGTCTCTCATACAAAGCTCACAGAACCATGATGGATTCCTGCTTTCTTGTCTATATGCATCAAATGTTCAAAATCAACAGGAGCATGTGGGACATTATATAACAGTAACTAAGCAGTGTAGCTGTGAATCCAGATATGGAAAAAGCTCCAAAACATTACTATAAAAATTCTGCCTCATTTCTTCCCCTCCCTCTGCTGACTTCTAAGTTTCTCCATTCTGTAGACTTCAATAGACAGCTTCAATCTGATTCTTCAGTGAGATGGAAATCCATCTTGTTTTGAGAAAGATGGATTTTAGAATTTTTTTCATGGAAAAGGTGAGTTCAAGAGTTAGGATGAAGTGGTTGATTGTAAGCGGAGAAAGAAGCAGAAATCTCTGATAAGATATATTATAGTCAGTTGAACTATTGATTTATGCAAGCAAGTGTAACCAGTAAAATTATAAATAAAATGTGTGAAAGCACTTATTGAAGACTTTATCAGTTCTTATACAAAATGTTGTGCTTTTTGGCTAATAGGGCTGATCAGAGAATAAGTACCGTAAATGACTGCTTGCTGTGTATGCACATATTCAGCCAACAGCTTTAGATACCATCCTGAATAGCAGGGAGATGTGAGGGAGTGCTCATTAGTACATCAGACTTATTAATGATGTGTTTATGGTCTATTCCCTGATCGTTCCTGTAAGCTATACCATTGTCTGATTGCCTTTTCTAGTAAACCATCCCCAACTTCCCTATAACTTGCTGAAACCTCTTTCCTTTAGGCTTGTGTTGGAAGCCTCATTTTGTGCTTGGCATTTAGCCGCAGTAGGCTGAGTCAATATAAGTGCCTAGAAGATGAACCCTTCCCTTTGCAACATAGGTGCCTTTTGGTGATCATTACTGAGGGTTAGAAATGCCATCTCAGCTGATCACTAGGCACAGTGGTGACCTGTCTCAAATGGTTATTGACTGAATGGGCACTTTTGGTATTTTGAGAGGGGACTAAGAAGTAGAGACCAACAGGGGAACCAGGGAAGGCCCGTTTCACACATCCGGCATTTCGCCGGATGCCGCATCTGGCACGCATGCAGTACAGTACATTAATTTACAGTGGAAGGCCGACACCATGTGGACAAATGTGGTTGTGCATGAAGCACACAACCGGATGGTGTTGCGCTTCCACTATAAGTGAATCTGCTATACTACTGCATGCGTGCTGGATCCAGCGTCCTACAAAATGCCGGATGTGTGAAACGGGCCTAAGCATCTGAAATGAAGCTGTAGGGCATTGAGAGGGAAAGTATTAATTTCTCTTCATTTTTTATTTTTTTTTTAACCAGTCTGAGCCCTTTTAAAAATAATTTTTATCCCCTGGAAAACCCTTTAAGGTACAAGTATACATGGTGCTAAGTATGACTAATCTATAAAGTTTAATGAGCACTTGGTACATTTTAATGAAGGAGGGAAGAAATGAAAAATTCACAGCTTCCCTTTCAACTGTTCACAAATTTTATGGCCGCATGTTTCCTTCTATTCACCGTCTTGGCAGAAAATTGTTCTCTGAGAACATTTTAAAATATATATTTTCTTTCCATAAAGATTTTTTTTGTTACCACAGAGGCAATGTTTTCATTACAAACTGTTGAATTCTTTACGCTTTGTGCTAAGGGAAAAAATAGAAATTGGTGTTTGTTCCAATCAGTCATATATATGCTTTAAATGTAAAACATGTGTAGCGTTCTGCTGCCTGCGCTGTCATATCGATATTACAGCCTTATATGGGATGAATTAGGCATCGTGCATCCATACGGTACACTGGAACTATAAGAGCTTTTTACAGAAACGTGATCTGTTCCCTCAAACGTTGCAGCAATGATTGCTCTTAATGCTTTGTCTTTTTACTTTACATAAGTTTGTTATTGTAAGGAATTGAGAAATGTTAAGCTGATCTCCCATCACTGTACGATGTAACCTTGGATGATCTAGGGCAAGTTCTTGTCCTAGAAAATTGGTGATGCAAATGTATAGAGAAGTGATGGGAATTGTTCAAGGTTATAAGTGACTACGTTTAGTTATGCTACCATTGGGCTGGATAAAGCAGCATTGACATTTATGTACACATCTAAATAAAATATGAAATATGTTTCTCAGATTTAATAGATGCGAAAGAAATGATCTATGCTTTTGTTCTCGAGACTATATCAGCATGGCAGATGTAGTAAAGCTGAATTTGTAAAATGATAGAGAGAACCTAGCCTCATACTCGGTCAGTCTTATACATCATGAATCTTCTATCAGCACACATCAGCAACTACCGTGTTTTCCAGAAAATAATACCTACTCTCAAAATAAACCCTTGCAGGATTTTATAGGCTTTACGGCATATGCTTAAAATATAAGTCTTACTCCAGAAATAATCTTCAGTTGCAGTCAGGGTCGGTATTAGGGGGAATCAAACTGTACAATTTTTCAGGGCCCCCACTCTCTTAGGGACCCCGACAGTTGTATTCCAAGGTTAAGATTGTTTAAGGACCTTTGGTGACTTCATAGTCATGTGACATGATGTAATCTAAGGTCTCTTAATTGTAGGAGACTAAAAAAACTGAACAGTAAACTGGCTAGTATTCAGGACTGGCATTACTTGGAAGGGAGAGCAAACTGGGCTACTTCTCAAGGCCCCCATTCTCCTAGGGGCCCCAGCATGTACATCCTGATGATAACACTGCTTCAGGACCTTCGGTGCCTTCACAGTCATGTGACGTGATGTAATCTAAGGTCTCTTAATTGCAGGAGTCTAAAATAAACTTAAGAAGAGACAGACTAGTATGCAGGATTAGCATTAGGGTGACGTGAGAGCAAACGGGGCACTTTTACAGGGCCGCCATTCTACTAGGGGCCCTAGCATTTACATCCTGATGATAACACTGCTTCAGGACATTTTGTGACATCACATTATGTGTCAAGTAACTAGGGTGTCACCAAAAGGTCTCTTACTTGCTGGAGTCTAAAGCTGTAAAGGAGACAAGCAGGTATGTATGTGCAGTGTGTGTATGTGGATAGGTAGATAGATAGATAGCTAGATAGATAGATAGCTAGATGAATGATATATAGATGATAGATTAATAGATGATAGAAGGTTTGGAGAGTTAAGGGTGCTTTACATGCTGCGACAAAGCTAACGATATATCGTCGGGGTCACGTCGTTAGTGACGCACATCCGGCACCGTTAGCGACATCACAGCGTTTGACACCAAGGAGCGACGTGCAATGATCGCAAAAACGTCTAAAATATTTGATCGTTGACACGTCGCTCCTTTTCCAAATATCGTTGGTGGTGTATGCCGCTGGTTGTTCGTCGTTCCTGCAGCGTCACACCGCAGGAACGACGAACATCTCCTTACCTGCATCCACCGGCAATGAGGAAGAAAGGAGGTGGGCGGCATGTTCTGGCAGATCATCTCCGCCCCTCCTCTGCTATTGGGCGGCCTCTTAGTGACACCGCAACTGACGTCGCTATGACACCGAACGTACCTCCCACTTGAAGAAGGGATTTTTCGGCGGTCACAGCGACGTCGCTGATAAGGTATGTGCGTGCGACGCTGCTGTAGCGATAATGTTCGCTACGACAGCGATCACCAAATGTCGCACGAGCGACGGGGGCGGGGGCTATCGCTTGCGACATCGCTAGCAATGTCGCAGCGTGTAAAGCACCCTTTTATGTTGATTTTCCAGTATGCGATATGACTATATTTGAATAAATGTTGAGATTTTTGTTCAAGAATAAATGTGGATTGTTGTTCATGAGAAAAAAAATAAGACATCCCCTAAAAATAAGCCCTAGTCCATCTTTCAGAGCCAAAAATAATATAAGACTCTGTCTTATTTTTGGGGAAACATGGTACGGTATGTAATTTCATTCAATCCTGACCTCAGCTAGGAGGAACTAGGAATCAGTAATGATCCTAGTGATGGGGCCTCAAAAGATCAGACATTTATTACTTATCCTGTGGATAGATGATAAATGTCATTCATAGAGAAAACTCTTCAATGTTAACAATCAAGGGTTCACTGACTGGTGAGAAACCATGTCATTATTGATGCTAGACAAGTAGGGAAGAGGTGATTTATGAGCTGGGTCCTGCTAATGGGCCTTGTGTCATCTCATTTACTTTAATTAAAATGCTTACAACATAAGTTACCTTAGACGTCTTATTGATAATATTTATAACTATATGGTGACAAGATTTATCATTTATAAATAACTGTGAAAATGACCTGTATTCTTTACTCTTTTACCAGATTTCTAACAAAGCAGAAACTGATTTGGCAATCAAGGATAAATTCTCAGGTTATGCTGTTCCCAATCAAGAGAGGCTTGCCGAGCTTGAAATGGAAAGTTTGAGCCTTAAAGATAAGTTGAAGCTTAGTCTCCTGGAAGTAAGTGATAACAGAATGATGGTGCTATAATTTCTACATTTCTAATTTGGCAAACCAGCACACCACAATCTTCATAAGGCCTGGGCCACATGGGGGACTACTGCGATCTTCGCATGACACTCGGCTCACGCTGGCAGCACAGCGGGAGACGAGTGTCATGCGAGTGTCACTGTGACTGAGGTCCGATCATGCGATCGGCCCTCAGCTGCAGGGGGCGGGCTGGCTCTGAGGAGAGGCGGGCCAGTGCTGAGGAGGGGCAGGCCGGCGCTGTGGAGGGGAGGGAGGGATTTATTGCCATTCTTGCTCTGCACTCGCGGTACACTGGTGTACTGTTAATGCAGTACGATTTTTCTCTCGCCCCATAGACTTGAATGGGTGCGAGAGAAACTAAGATCGCATTGCACCCGCAGCATGCTGCGATTGTTTTCTCGGTCTGATTAAGGCTGAGAAAATAATCGCTTATGGGTGCTGGGGCATAGGCTAATATTGGTACAAGAGGAAGGCGATCTTTTATCGCATTCCACTCGCTCAGATTTTCATGCTGTGTGTCTTAGGCCTAATTCCAGAATAAGAGTTGGATTTTCTAAATCAAAGTAAACAAGAAATTAAAGAGAATCTGTCTGTTGATCAACCCCCTAACCATCTATATGGGCATGCAGATCATACTACTCTGTGATCTGATGTGTTATTCCAAAGAAATTCATGCTTTTTTTACATGTAAATACGATGTTAAGATCTAAGGGCTGGACACAGATCCCCAGAGATTCTGCCTCCAGAGCTTATTTTAAATGAAAAGTTGTGTTACCATTGTGAGACATGTAATGACTGACAGTCTGCTGTCATAATCACACACAGCTCTGTAGTGTGATCAAAACTTACACAGTACAGGAGAAGTGAACTTTGTCTTATTACAAACATTTGTAGCAGCACTTGCCACTTGCCTTCTCATTGTGCTGTGAGATTTGGTGGAGTGCTGTGCGTGATTACAACTTACACAGTACAGCAGAGATGAACCTTGTCTCATTGCATGTACAGTTGCAGTAATGTCAGCTCTGCTGTAGTGACCCTCCCCCCACACTGGTTGCCTGTGAGATGGAAGCTGAAGCACTATGAGAAGACACCTGTAGTGAAAATGTGGTAATACAACAGAAGGAAACTTTGCCTATGACAGTATTTTACAGGTACTAACATGCTAATGGAGCAGAGTATCCAGGGGAACTAACACCCAGGGGACTAGTTACTGCGCTCATTAGCATACTATAAAAGATCTTTAGAAATACTTTTTCTAAAGATCCTTTTATCTATGCTAGTGTATACAGGGACAATTAGGCAGGGATTAGCAATATGCACCCAAAACTGCTTGTGGTTCTGGGTACATATTGGACCTGACAGGTTCCCTTTAAAGGGGTAAATTGGCTACACTCACTTCTGAATTGAGGAATGAAAAAAGCAGCTTCTCGTTACATCTACAGACCTTTGCCGGCTCACAGGCACTCTTGTTCTACTCATAATAATTTGGCTTCGCTCACTCTTATATCATGAAGATAGTGGGGTTGGTGATAAAATGTCTACAAATCTGTCAGCTTGTGTGCATAAAAAGCAGGTATCCACTCCAGTACTATTCATTAGCATAGGAAAGTTGTAAAACACCTTCCCCTCATAGACACATGCCTGCAGATATCAATAGAAATAAAATCACTGGGCCTGTTCAATTGCCGATACAGAAGTGAGCTGAGCCAGATTACTTCTTTATCCCGTTTATCCCAGCCTGTTTTCACAATCCTAAGCAAGGATGGTTGACCTTAGGGAGATCAACATCCAACACCGCGGAGACACCATCACGTGTTTCTCAATGCAGTGATTCTAGAGCAATGTCCCCTTGTTTTGAATATTTCCCAGGGGGCATTGCTCTAGAATCACTGCGTTGAGAAACACGTGATGGTGTCTCCGCGGTGTTGGATGTTGATCTCCCTGAGGTCAACCATCCTTGCTTACAGTGCCTACAAGTAGTATTCAACCCCCTGCAGATTTAGCAGGTTTGATAAGATGCAAATAAGTTAGAGCCTGCAAACTTCAAACAAGAGCAGGATTTATTAACAGATGCATAAATCTTACAAACCAACAAGTTATGTTGCTCAGTTAAATTTTAATAAATTTTCAACATAAAAGTGTGGGTCAATTATTATTCAACCCCTAGGTTTAATATTTTGTGGAATAACCCTTGTTTGCAATTACAGCTAATAATCATCTTTTATAAGACCTGATCAGGCCGGCACAGGTCTCTGGAGTTATCTTGGCCCACTCTTCCATGCAGATCTTCTCCAAGTTATCTAGGTTCTTTGGGTGTCTCATGTGGACTTTAATCTTGAGCTCCTTCCACAAGTTTTCAATTGGGTTAAGGTCAGGAGACTGACTAGGCCACTGCAACACCTTGATTTTTTCCCTCTTGAACCAGGCCTTGGTTTTCTTGGCTGTGTGCTTTGGGTCGATGTCTTGTTGGAAGATGAAATGACGACCCATCTTAAGATTCTTGATGGAAGAGCGGAGGTTCTTGGCCAAAATCTCCAGGTAGGCCGTGCTATCCATCTTCCCATGGATGCGACCAGATGGCCAGGCCCCTTGGCTGAGAAACAGCCCCACAGCATGATGCTGCCACCACCATGCTTGACTGTAGGGATGGTATTTTTGGGGTCGTATGCAGTGCCATCCAGTCTCCAAACGTCACGTGTGTGGTTGGCACTAAAGATCTCGATCTTGGTTTCATCAGACCAGAGAACCTTGAACCAGTCTGTCTCAGAGTCCTCCAAGTGATCATGAGCAAACTGTAGACGAGCCTTGACATGATGCTTTGAAAGTAAAGGTACCTTACGGGCTCGTCTGGAACGGAGACCATTGCGGTGGAGTACGTTACTTATGGTATTGACTGAAACCAATGTCCCCACTGCCATGAGATCTTCCCGGAGCTCCTTCCTTGTTGTCCTTGGGTTAGCCTTGACTCTTCGGACAAGCCTGGCCTCGGCACGGGTGGAAACGTTCAAAGGCTGTCCAGGCCGTGGAAGGCTAACAGTAGTTCCATAAGCCTTCCACTTCCGGATGATGCTCCCAACAGTGGAGACAGGTAGGCCCAACTCCTTGGAAAGGGTTTTGTACCCCTTGCCAGCCTTGTGACCCTCCACGATCTTGTCTCTGATGGCCTTGGAATGCTCCTTTGTCTTTCCCATGTTGACCAAGTATGAGTGCTGTTCACAAGTTTGGGGAGGGTCTTAATTAGTCAGAAAAGGCTGGAAAAAGAGATAATTAATCCAAACATGTGAAGCTCATTGTTCTTTGTGCCTGAAATACTTCTTAATACTTTAGGGGAACCAAACAGAATTCTAGTGGTTTGAGGGGTTGAATAATAAATGACCCTCTGAATAAACTTTTCACCATTTAAAAAAAAGAAAAGAAAAAGAAATAACATTCTTTTTTGCTGCAGTGCATTTCACACTTCCAGGCTGATCTACAGTCCAAATGTCACAATGCCAGGTTAATTCCGAATGTGTAAACCTGCTAAATCTGCAGGGGGTTGAATACTACTTGTAGGCACTGTATGTAATCTTCTACTAGGCATTGCTCCCACTAGCCAGTTTCCTACTCCACACTAATGAGGGGCAAATAGACCTGGCTATTTTCCTGCCAGCGTTGAGAAACATGTGATGGTGTCTCCGCAGACTTGCTTGTTTTGTTTTCACAATCCTGACCAGGCCAAATTTAATAGTTCTGACCAGTGTCACTTTATAAGGTAAAAAGTCTAGCATGCTTCAGTATTTCCCACTGATTCTGAGTCTGTTTTTCATGACACATTGTACTTCATGTTAGTGGTAAATTTTGATCGATGTGATTTACATTTATTTATGAAAATGTATAAAAATTGACAAATTTTGAAAATTGCACAATTTTTGAACTCTGAAATTTCATGCCCTTAAACCAGATAGCTATATTACAAAAAAATCATTAACCCCTTTACCCCCAGGAGATTTTCTGTTTTTGTTTTTTGCTCCGCTTCTTCAGAGAGCCGTAAATTTTTATATTTTTCTGTCAATCTTGCCATTTGAGGGCTTATTTTTTGCGAGACAAGTTGTACCTTTAAATCAAACCATGAGTTTTACCATATAGAGTACTGGAAAATTGCAAAAAAGATTCCAAGTGTGGAAAAACTGCCAAAAAAGTGAGATTGCACAATGGTTTTGGGGGTATTTTATTCACTGTTTTCACTATATGGCAAAACCGATGTGTCGGTGTGATGCCTCAGGTCGGTACGAGTTCGTAGACACTAAACATGTATAGGTTTACTTTTATCTAAGGGGTTAAAAAAAAATTCAAAATGTCCAAAAAAAGTGTCGCATTTTCAGCGACCAATAGTATTCTCATTTTTCAGAATATGGGGCTCAGTGATGGCTTATTTTTTGTGTCTCAAGCTGACATTTTTTCATGGTACCACTTTTGCGCTGATGCTACGTTTTTATCACCTGTTATTGCATTTTGCACAAAATTTGCAACAAACAAAAAAACATAATTTTGGCGTTTGGAATTTTTTTCTGCTCGGTGATACTAAAAATGTGTTTGTTTGTTTTTTTAACCCTTTAACTTTCAATGGGGTTTGATTTGAGCTTTTAGGTTTGTTTATTTTTTTTAAGTTTTTTAAAACTTTTTTCAATTTTTTTAAAATTATTTTACTAGTCTCTCTGGGGGACTATAAGAATTAGCAGTCTGATCACTGATTCAGTTCTGTTGATCAGAGCTCCACAGCTCTGATCAGCAGAAAAGGTGTTCTCCTGTTGCAGCTGCTGCTCTGCCGGCTGTAACAGGAAGTACGTCATTATAGCGTCAACAGTCATCACATGACCCGTTGCCACCATGACAACCATCTGCTCCCTGTGATCGCGTCACGGGGCCTCTGATGATGGAGGGGAAAGTCGATTTCTCCGTCACCCGCATTATTAACCCCTTAGATTGTGCTGTCTCATTTTGACAGCTTTATCTAAAGAGTTAACAGGTGCGGGTGGATCACAGTTCCACCCGCGCATGATAGCCCGCAGATAACTGTAAAACACGGAGCGGGACCGCCCACTAGACTCATATGCATACTAACACCAAGAATTTCAATAAATAAAATCCAAGTTTTTTCCTACAAACCAATATATTATTCTGCCCAGCTTCTCCTTTTTTATACCAATACTATCCACAGATTGAACTACATGTACGACGTGACAGGTTCTCTTTAAGGATTACCACCCAAGACCTCTGTTACCCAAGTAGGAAAATAAATATAGCCTGGAAACATCTTGATGTAATATTAAATTAGTTTTCTTATACAAAATATACAAATTCTCTATGTAAAAATATCAGGAAAAACTCCAGTTAGTAAATATTTAATGTTCTAACATACAGCACACATTTAGTCTCTTCTACCAGGTGTGAAGAGATGAAAGTGCTGATTATTAGGTAGATGAAAAATCCTTCCCCTTTTCTCCTCTCTGTACCTTTGTAAAGATCTTGGGATTGCCATAGCATTTGCAGATAGCATATACTTATTAGAGCTTATACGCCCGCTCCCGTGAAGCTCATACAGAGCCCGGTAAATGACAGTGTGGATTTCTGTCAATCACAAGCAACTGATTACCCAAATTGCAGCCTACACATAATATTTATATAAGCTATAATGTACTTCCAGCCAACAGTAATGAGGCCATAATGACACACAGCATTTTGTAAGACTTATAAACAGCAAGACATAAAGCTGAGCGGTTTATAGTCGGAGCCGAAAGATGCTGCCACGTGTGTAATTTGGCCAGATTTTGGTAAAGCATTAATTATAAAATTTCGCTCTAACTGGAAGTAAAAGTGGCTATGAGTGGCAGGTCCTGCGCGGTGGGTTGGCTGGATAATAACAATGGAATTCTTTGTGCTCCTTAGATTTACACTGTGGTCTCAACTCTGATTTCTAAGGCAAATACTATAAAATATAAATTAGCACTTCTCCGAATATGTAGCACAATATGACTGAATTCATTTACGGGTGGAAATATTTGCCCACATCTTTTCAATTCTCAGATTTTTCATAAGAGAGTTAATTATGCTGTATATCTGGATCTCTCGTCTCGTGCCATCAGTACCCATTGGGCAGTGTATAGACGAGGTCTACGAGGTGTCCGTGATGATCGGTATACACACGGCATCACGAGTCTGAAGTAGCTGGACACAATGATCAGATGGCATATACATGCAGCGTCACCAGAGGTACTGGTGAAGAGTGGGAGCAGGAATCGGTTGTACTTATTGCACTTATACTCTGCCACTTGTGTATACCCCGTTAATATAAGGCACATCATTTTTACAGGAATTGACTTTGATTACAAAAATCTATCTTTCTCCAGAAGTAAAGCCACTCTTGTCCATAAGCTTTCTCCGATGACACAGGTCAACCAAAGTCAAATAAACAGGTCTAAATTGTAACACTGGACCAATTGCACGGACAAGCGGTGCTGGTGCTGTAGAAAAAGATTAAAAAAATGTACAAATATACCACTCTTACAATATCTAACAGTTAATTGAGTTTTAGTGATTACCTGTAGGCTACTTGAATATTATTAACTCTCTTGTCATGAATCCTTAGGTAATTAGTGATACTAAACTAGTTACCATTACCTCTAAGAGTATGGAACAATAATAGGTCATTGCAATTAAATGTCCTAGATACATTAATATTTGTGTAATATAACATAGTCTATCTAAGATGTGTTCTGTATTTTGCTGACTGCATGGTATTGGAAGCGTGCTCGGGGCGGCAGTCGTGAGCAAGAGGCTCTGTGTCCTCACCCCGACACTCTACAGACAATGGTGGTTGAGTGTGTGTGCAGATTTTATATTCTTGCATTACTGCTTCTTGGCCACAGGCCAGATTCTCTTCTTCTGGTTCACACTCTGCGGTACTGCATTCAAAGTCATTAAGGATGAGTCCACATTGGTTAAAAACTGCACGCACTTTACTGACAACACATTTCAAACAACGTTCCACTTTACCTGTGACACATTTCAACTTGGTTTTGTACAAGGAATTGACATCTTAATATTGTCCTGGTCTTCCATTATGGCAGCAGATGTTTATACCGGCTACCAAGGAGGGAGGGGAAGGTTGGCTCATGTCTGTCCCTGAATATCTAACCACACAGGTAAATGTGTACCGCTGTGATTAGGGTACCCTTCACGGCTATGCTACTTCTCCAGGGTCACTCCTAGAGTCTGTTCCATTGTGCCAGTGGCTATCAGCCAGGCGGCCTCTCTTTCTTCTCTAAAGGTTCTCTGTGACAAACTGCTCGGCCACTGTCCACACTGTTCACACTCGTCTGCTTGATGGGAAGGATTTCTCGCTCTTGTCCCACAAATCATGGAGCTTAAGCTACAATATTACTCCGGTCACCACTGCTTTCTCCTGCATGTTACATCTTCCTTGGCTTACTCTAAACAACACTCCCTAAAGCAGGAAATACCCACCACTATATTCCCTTCACTGTGGGTGGCTTCTACATGTTAACTGTACCACCACTGCCCCTGGTAATAACACTAAAGGGGACTTTACACACTACGATATCAGTGCCGATATCGCTAGTGTGCGTACCCGCACCCATCGTTTGTGCGACATGGGCATATCGCTGCCCGTCGCGCACAAAATCATGCACCCATCACACGGACTTACCTGCCCTGTGACGTCGCCCTGGCCGGCGACCCGCCTCCTTTCTAAGGGGTCGGGTTGTGTGGCGTCACACGGCAGGCATCCAATAGAAGCGGAGGGGTGGAGATGAGCGGGATGCAACATCCTGCCCACCTCCTTCCTTCCGCATTGGCGGTGGAGGAAGGTAAGGAGATGTTTCTCGCTCCTGCAGTGTCACACACAGCGATGTGTGCTGCCGCAGGAACGAGGAACCTTTGTTTATAATTACAGAGGTCCTGTAGTGCTTGACCAGATTTGCACACACTGCAGCAGGGATTTTGGTGTTCTTCTCCATACATATCTTCTCCAGATGTTTCATGTTTTTGTGGCTATCACTGGGCAACATTGAGTCTCAACTCCCTCCAGAGATTTTCTATTGTTATTCAGGTCTGAAGACCACTTGTTATTATATTTTAAGGGGCCAAGGATAGTATTGGCCCCTTAAAATATAATAACAAGTTAATTATAGAGGACAAACAAAAGACTGAGATATTAAATAGGCATTTCTCATTTGTGTTCACCAAGGAACTGACTGTACCAGGGATCATTCAACAAGAGAAAAATCAAAGTTCACCACCCGATATAATTAATTTAACACAAGAAGAAGTACGCCTACGTCTAAGTAAATTAAACATTGACAAATCCTCAGGGCCAGATGGCATTCATCCACGAATATTGAGGGAATTGAGCTCCATTATCGACAGACCGCTGTATCTCATCTTTTCAGATTCGCTTGTAACAGGGTTGGTGCCTCAGGATTAAAGGATTGCTGATGTGGTACCGATATTTAAGAAAGGTAAGAGGGTAGATCCAGGCAACTACCGTCCAGTAAGCCTGACATCAGTAGTATGCAAAGTTTTTGAGGGCATTTTAAGGGATGACATGCAAAAATATATTGCAGAAAATAATATAATAACTGACAAACAGCATGGATTCATGAAAGATAAGTCGTGTCTAACCAACCTGTTGGGGTTCTATGAGGGGGTAAGTGCAAACCTGGATATTGGTAATGCAGCTGATGTGATTTATTTGGACTTTGCAAAGGCATTTGATACTGTACCACACAATTGCCTTATATTAAAGCTCCAGAAGCAAGGACTAGAGGAAACTATATGCAACTGTGTAAGGAATTTGCTAAAAGATAGGAAACAAAGAGTAGTCATAAATGGTACATTCTCTAAATGGGCTATAGTCAGCAGTGGGGTGCCGCAGGGATCTGTGCTAGGACCGATTCTTTTTAATCTCTTTATTAATGACCTTGTGGATGGGATTGATAGTAAAGTGTCAGTCTTTGCTGATGACACCAAACTATGTAGGATATTAAAAACTATCCTTGATAGTACAATATTACAAAAAGATCTGGATAAGATGTCAGAAAGGGCAGATACTTGGCAAATGAGATTTAATGTTGATAAATGTAAAGTAATGCACCTAGGACGGAGTAATCCTATAGCTGCATATACATTAAATGGAAGTAAACTCGGGACTACAGAACAGGAGAAGGACTTGGGTATTCTCATTACAAATAAGCTGAGCAGCAGCACTCAATGTGAAGCAGCAGCTGCTAAAGCAAACAAGATTTTAGGGTGTATAATAAGAGAGATTAAATCCCGTGATCCCAACGTATTGTTACCCCTCTATAAATCACTTGTAAGGCCACATCTGGAATATGGGAACCAGTTTTGGGCTCCACATTTTAAAAAGGACATTCAGAAGTTAGAGGCATTTCAAAGGCGGGCAACTAGACTACTACAAGGAATGGAGGCCGCCCATATAATGAGAGGTTGAAAAAGTTAGATTTGTTTAGCTTAGAAAAAAGACGTCTCAGAAGAGTGTGGTCAATATAAAGAACTGGCACATGACTTATTTCTTCCAAAGACAATACTAAGGACCAGGGGGCATTAAGAAAAGCGATTCCGGCAGCTAAATAGGAAAGGGTTCTTTACAGTTAGAGCAGTCAGACTGTGGAATGCCCTACTACAAGAGGTAGTAATGGCAGACACTATAACAGCTTTTAAAAAAAGGGCTGGATGATTTCCTCAGTACACACAACATTGTTGGTTATAAATGACTTAGTGACCAAATGTAGAACTGGTGGAGGAAGGTTGAATCAGATGGACCTAGGTCTTTTTTCAACCTAAGTAACTATGTAACTATGTAACTTTGAAATGCTTCTTACGGAGCAACTCCTTAGTTGCCCTGGCGGTGTGTTTCGGGTCATTGAGCCATCACTCATATTCAGTGCTCTTTGTGAGGGAAATAGGTTGTTGCCTAAATCTCATGATACTTTACCCCATCATTCCTTTCTACAATATGGTGCAGTTGTCATATCCCCTTTGCATAAAAGCACCCCCAAAGTATGATGTTTCCACCCCAACATGCTTCACAGTTGGGACTGTGTTCTTGAGGTTGTATTCATCCTTCTTCTTCTTCCAAGCACAGCAAGTGGAGTTGATGCAAAAAGTTCTATTTTGATCTTATTGACCACATACCTCCTCTAGATGGTCATTGGCAACCTTCAAACAGGCCTGGACATATGCTGTTGTGAGCAGGTGGACCTTGCGTGTCCTGCAGGATATTAATCTGTGACAGCATAGTGTATTACTAACTGTAATCTTTGAGACTGTGGTCCCAGCTCTATTTAGGTCATTGACCAGGTCCAACCCTGTAGTTTTAGGCTGATTCCTGACCTCAGAATCATCTTTACCCCACGAGGTGAGATCTTTCATGGAACCCGAGTCCGAGTAAGATTGATAGACATCATGTGATTCTTCCATTATCTAATAATTGTGCCAACAGTTGTTGCTTTCTCACCAAGCTGCTTGCCTTTATTGTCCTGTAGTTCATACCAGCTTGTGCAGGTCTACAATTTTTTCACTGGTGTCCTTAAATAGCTCTTTTGTCTTGGCCATGGTGGAGAGGTTGGAGTGTGATTGATTGAGTGTGTGGACAAGTGTCTTTTATACAGGTATCAGGTTCATACAGGTGCAATTAATACAAGTAATGACTGTAGAGTAGGAGGGCTTTTTAAAGAAAAAATAACAGGTCTGTGAAAGCCAGAATTCTTGCTGGATTGTAGGTAATCAAATAGTTCATGCAATAAAATGAAAATTAATTATTAAAAATCATACAATGGGTTTTCTAGATTTCTTTTCTTAATTCCATCTGTCACAGTTGCAGTGTACCTACGATATAAATTACAGACCTCTCCATTTTTTGTAGGTGGGAAAACTTGCAAAATCGGCAGTGTATCAAGTGTACATTGCACTCACAAGCCTTTCTTTGGGTTCACAGAACACAGACACGGTATACAAGCCGTTTAAGTGTCAGTACACCTGCACAGGTTCAGGTACCTCTTTTCCGCCAGAGCATTCCAGTGGAGGTATCTCCTTTTCCACTCACTGACCCTGGTCACTACACAACTTCTGTCTCTCAAACAACCAACCATCGTTTTAACAATATGAGAGATACCCATAAGCAAAGGTGTGTGGATAGCCAGATCCACCTGCCTTTTTAGCTGTCCGCAAAACCTTACCCTGGAATGCCCTAATAAGCCTTGTGGTACATCAAGTAGCAAAGTGGACATCCAGGTTTACACCACCTTCATGATGCATACACTTCACCATGTTACATTTGTATCCCCACTGCCTAAAGCCATGGGGCTTGGCACCTTTCTTTACCAGACCAGAGAGACATCTCTGGTGACTTTGCGCTTCCACTGTTGGGTAAGCACCTTTGTCAAACCTCTCCCAGCATGACCGTCTCCTACAGTTAGTGTGCAAGTAAGACTCCCCCAAACTTGAATTTCCAGTCTGGTCTGACTCTGGGTCATCAAGTACACTGTAGGAGCTACTATTTTTGCCCTTCTGCATCACGCTCACAGAAGACTTGCCAATTCTAGATCCTCCACATCCTCACTTTGCAGATCTACCATGGCCTCTTCTTCCAGGGCGTCATCGGCTGTCTCTCTGTTGGTGCATTGTCCTATCACTGTCCTCAGCTAGAGACCAGTCACTCAATCCATCCTTTCTTTTGGATTCCATTTCATAGGACTTGGACAGCTCAGAATTTGTACCAAAGCTCGAAGTGTAATTTGGTCCTCTATGACCTCGGTTCCTTGGTTCCTTCCACTGTATGATCTGCTTCCCCAGACATACAAGACAATACCTTCATCAGGTACATAACACTTATCTTCTACTGGGTCCCAACTTATTGATGGATCGGGACCAACACCAACTTTACAAAGCTGTTACTTGATTTGAAGTATACTTAACTCCCAAATGTCCAGCATCCAACAAGAATATGGAACAAAGAGGACTGTTCACACCAAAGGGATATTTTTCGTAGCTTTTATTCACATTAAAAGCATTGCTGACGTGTTTTGAGCTGGCTGTAGCTCTTAGTCGTAGCATGTCATTGAAGAACCCTACCACTTCTCTGGATGCCTCATCAAATGGCTTGAAGTCCACCCGGGTGATCCTTACAGGCTCCCAGATTACTGAGTTTTACACTCCAACTCACATCTGTCGGACTCCATTGCTTCTTGTCTCCTCTGTGCTCGGCGAGCAGCTTCCTCCTTCTTCTCCTGAGATACATCTGGGCCCAGAACCGCCATCTCTTCTTCAAACCACACTAACCACTGGCTTTTTGAGGCAGGGATCCCCATCTTCAGTGCTTATCCGTCAGACATCTGGGAGAAGGTGGTCTGGTTCGCACCCACCAGAAGCTCAATTAAGGCCTCTTTACTCAGTCCATGGTGGTTTAGACCCAGATCTCTTGGTCTCTCATGTAGACTGGATACGGTCCAGTTTATGTACTCACTCTGTGGGTGGTTCTCCATTGGGCTGTGCTGTGTTGATCCCACCGCTGCCACTAGTTCTGATAGGGTCCTTCTCACATATCACACAATCAACAGAACTAGAGATGGTGGAACAATCCAATGAACATTTATTCCAAGCAAATCAAACAGTCCATTACATAATCCATCATACAGAGGGTAAAAATAGTCCAGAAACGCGAATATAATCCAGTAAGCGATAAATGTCCAGGTCTCTCTGAGAAGCCGCAGCTTCTGCTGAGACGATCAATCTAAGGGCTGCTTTACATGCTGCAATTAGTCATGCGATCGCATTTGCGATCCCATCCGCCCCCATCGTTTGTGCGACACGGGCAATTTGTTGCCCATGTCGCACAATGCTGTAACCCCCCATCACACGTACTTACATTCCAAATGACCTCGCTGTGGGCGGCGAACATCCACTTCCTGAAGGGGGATGGACGTTCGGCGTCACAGCGACGTCACACAGCAGCCGGCCAATAGAAGCGGAAGGGCGGAGATGAGTGGGACGTAAACATCCCGCCCACCTCCTTCCTTCAGCATTGGCGGCGGCCGCAGGTAAGCTGCAGTTCATTGTTCCCGAGGTGTCACACGGAGCGATGTGTGCTGCCTCGGGAACAATGAGCAACTGGACGTTCGATTTTTAGAAAATGAGCGACGTGTCAACGATGAACGAGAAGGTGAGTATTTCTGCTCGTTCATAGCAGTCACACGCTGCAATATCACTAACAATGCCTGATGTGCGTCACTTACGACGTGACCCCGCCGACATCTCGTTAGATATATCGTAGCGTGTAAAGTCCGCTTTTAGTCCTTCTCTCTTGAAGTCTCACCCAGAATGACTAATCCCCCAGGTAAACAGAGAGTTTAGGTGGATCCTAGGCCCTCTCCCCCAGACCTAGGGACAGAAGCACTGCAAGGGGATATAACCTAACTTAATAGGACAAACAGTATATCGAATAGCCGTACCACCATGCCCAAAACATGAACCCACACAAAATGGTACATAACCCATAATATCACACCTGCTTTATTCTTCTCTACAAATTTTTCCCTGTCTGGTGTGTTCCTTGGTTTTTATAATGCTGTTTGATCTTGATTGTTCTCAAACAATCCTCTGAGGCCTTCAACAGAAAATCTGTAGTTTATACTGAGGATAAATTGTACGCAGTTTGATTTAGTATTCTAATTAGTTGGCTTTTGGTGTTAATTGGACACCCAAGATTTTATTTAGAGGAACTACAAGGGGCTGAATACATATGCATGTGAACATTTTTAGGTTTTTTATTTTTCATGAAATGTATAATTTCCTTTACACTTCACAAATATTTACTAATTTACTATATTTACTACTTTAATATTTACTCTTTTGGTATATTACATAAAATTCCAATAAAATACATTTAGGTTTGTGCATGTAACGTCAAAAAATGAGGAAAAGTTCATGATGTATGTATACTTTTTCAAAGCACTATAGAAAAATATAGTTGGAAAACATTCTCATCCATGCATGCTGTGTATTGTTACTACATTATAAAACTTTGTCCTCTATTATTTTTGGGAACAAAACAGAATAGGAAAAAAAAATTAAAATGAGAAAAATCCTGTAGATGGGGAGGAAAAATATATACAACAAACTTTTTTCATCATTGCAATATAATGTTGAGCTATTTTCTGCATGGTCAACCGGATTAATTCTTGTTCAATTTTGCAAATATGACTTATTTCTAAACCTATTCTTTGTATTTGAAAGTGGAAGCGCCTCATGTCTCAGTGGGGCTACAGATCATTGTAGTTTGTGTGTCCTGGTACCTTTTATGTTCCTGTCACAATGTGTGGTTTAATGTATTTGTGTATTTGTTATATTAGGTTGCCTTCTGTGCTAATTGATCTCTTTGTCTATTAGGTGGCAAACTTGAAAAGTGAACTGAAAACCTCAGAAAAGAAATACATTACTGCACAGAGGGAGGTAAGTTCAAAGCAAATGCTTCGCTATTAGTCAAGGTTTGCTATAATCTAATCGGTCTTTTTCTGTGTTTTCCAAACTAAAGTATATTACAGATGTAGGAATTCTCATCAATGCAAAAATGAACCCAGGAGACAATGATGCGACTTCGTTGTCCATATCTGAGCTTGCTTTAGTCTCATTAGACTTATTCAGTTCTTAAATACATGTTTCTATTACAATTTTAGACATGCATACATAGTAATCATGTGTCACATTCAGACTTAAAGGAGTTCTCCAAGAATAGGAAGAAAATGACTAAAGGAAATGCTATTATAAAGATATATCTGAATAACTTTACCTTCATAATACACCCTTCCTATTAACACTCTGGGAGAGGTCTTTGTTGTTTTAACAAGATAACCTTTTTAATGCCATAATGTGTCGCGCTAGGTGTGGGGAAGTACCCAGCAAGCTGGGAAAGGTAAGGGAAGTGGATCCCTGCATCTAGGGAAGGGGGAGATGGTGACCCCCGATCAAACCTACAGCTGGTCCCTGGGGACTCCCAGCACCCTACATATGTTCTGCACCTATGCGCCAAGCCGGATACCTGACCCTAGGTATCCCTTGGGCTGGACCCTAAATAGGGAATGGATGGGATGAGCTCTTCATCAACCCTACTAAATGCTAAAGGAAGGCACAAGGGGGATACATTGGGGAAAAAACACAAACTAATTATCCACAAATGACTCAGGCAGGAGTTCAGCAACAATACTACAGATGAGAGCAAGCCACCTGCTTGCAACCAGAGCTAGAATGAACAGAATAATATCACCAACACCAGTCCAGGGAAGAAGGGAGTATTTAAGCACCAAGAGAATACAGATGATCAGTGGGTGGAAGGTGAGCCCCTGTTTGGTCCAAAAGGGGATGACATGAAAATCCAGCAGGAAAGCTATGTACTACAATGAATATTGACAGCAGGAACAATAGAAAGTCAGGGAGCATTTTGCGCAGCCAAATGTTTTGACCTTCTACAGCCAGAAACCACATGACTTTCACCTGTGTCACACCCGTGGCATGATTACCTTGCTATTAACAAGAGTGTGATTTGCCAATTATAGGTATTTAGTAATTTATTTCTGATGCCATTTCTCTTAGTTTTTGTTTTCTATTCCTGGAAAATCCTTTATTCTCCTGATTCCCACCCAGCATGAACATGGTGACAGGTTGGGCTTCATTTCCAGTAGTTCAAGGCAGGGCCAATATGTTGAGGGTGAGGAGCACTAGCAGTGAGGTCAATAACTTTTGCTATATAGTTGCAGCGAATTACAAATGACTCAGCTAAGGACAGATGCAGACAACTGTACTCTATCATCCGGGTCGATTACGTAAATGACACTGATCAAATTTTGATCCAAGTTTGATCAGAGTGAGAGCATAGTGTGTTCCAATTCTCTCAGATAAAGAGAAGATGGAGAAAAAAATGTCTCCATCTTCTCCATTCTGTCAGTCTGCAGAAATCGGACTGCACTTCAGTGTCATCCGAGTGGAGTCCAATGGTTTCCACAGACTCATTGACTTAAGCCTGCTTTACATGTTACGATTCTGCATACGATATCGTATGCGATCATAACCGCCCCCATTGTATGTGCGGCACATTCAATTTTGTTGAATGTGCTGCACAAACGATTAACCCCCGTCACACGTATTTACCCGTCCATATGACCTCGATGTGGGCGGCCAACGTCCACTTCCTGGAGTGGGAGGGACGTTTGGCGTCACATCAACGTCACGCGGCAGCCGGCCAATAGAAGCGGAGGGATGGAGATGAGCGGCACGTAAACATCCCGCCCTCCTCCTTCCTTCCGCATTGCTGGCCGGGAGCCGCAGGACGCAGGTAAGATCTGTTCATCATTCCTGGGGTGTCACACACTGCAATGTGTGCTACCCCGGGTACGATGAACAACCTGACGTTCAATTCATGAGGAATGAACGACGTGCGTGAGATGAACGTTTTACCGTTCATTCGCAATCGCACGTAGCTGTCACACACTACAATGTAACTTACGATGCCGGATGTGCGTCACTTACGACATGACCCCGCCGACACATTGTAAGATATATTGTAGTGTGTAAAGCGGGCTTTACATGGCCATGTTTGATCCAAATATCAGATCAAATTCGGATATGCAGCGATTTTTTTTTTCTCAGATGGACCGAGTCCAAGGACAAAATCGACCCCATAGACTAACATCATTCTGAGTGTGATTCAATGTTTTATCGCATCGCACCCGGATCAAAAATATGTTTGTCTGCAACTGCCCCAAAAAGCAGTCATGTTGTCATTCAGCAAAATGGCCCTGAGGCTATGTGCACACGTTGCTTTTTTTTTCAGCGCGGAAAAAAACGCACCCTCTGGCAGAGGGGAGAATTGTAAACAATGCTTTTTGAGAAAAACGCATCGAAAACGCATGCGTTTTTCATGCGTTTTCCATGCGTTTTTTTAGGTGCGTTTTTTAAGACTTGTCAGTGTTAATAAAGTTGGTTGAACACAGACCTTTGGAAAAAAAAACCTGTGATGTCATTTCCTTCTCCACATTCTGTTTGGATAAATGGGAGGGCTCGGAATGTAAGGAGCACCATTTGAATTTTGGAAAAGTTGAAATAAACTTCGCGCACCATGTCACATTAGCAGGGCCCCTTGGGTACCTATACGTCAGAAAACCCTGAAAAGTGACCCCATTTTGGAATCTGCACCCCTCAAGGATTTTATTCAGGAGTATATTAAGCATTTTGAATCCACAGCTACTTCACCCAAAATGTTGCTGTAGCAACAATATTCTCACTGTTAGGCTATGTGGCCGTGATCCAGCGACACGGCGTCTAGTACACAGTGTCAGCCTTCCTGCAGAGATGTGAGTGTTGTCCACGGGAGAACGCAGCTGCCCATGCCCACAATTTGGGTTCAGGCTGCTGTGGACTTTAGCTCTATTCTACCTGCAGAGAGCACTCTCGTCTCCACAGCATAAATTGACATGCTGAGGCTCGGGAAGCCACGCCACAGGTCAGTTTATGCTGCGGAGAAAAGAAGCACAGTGGGCATGGGATCTCCAAAAATCCTTCCACTGTGCTTCTACTGCACAACGCAGCTTTATGGACGCAGGGAAAACACTCGGCGCCCAAACCACTGCAAAACCTGATTGTGGGCACACAGCCAAAAAAGCGTCAATGGATGAATGGATGTCAAATATATATAACGTCCCACCCCCGCCTGCATATTCTAAGCTGGCACCTTTAGTACCTTTCATGTGGCACTAAAGGGTGCCTAGCTTAGTATTTATCAAAAAATAACAATGAAAAAAATGGCGTGGGGTCCCCCCTATTTTTGATAGCCAGTCAGGGTAAAGCAGACAGCTGTAGCCTGCAAACCCTAGCTGGCAGCTTCATCTTGTCTGGTGATCAATTTGGAGGGCTCCCCAGGCTTTTTTTTTTTATTTATAAATAAAGAATTAAAAAAAAAAAAAAAACAAAACGTGGGGTCCCCCCAAATTAGATCACCAGCCAAGGTGAAGCTGACAGCTGGGGTCTGGTATTCTCAGGGTGGGAAGAGCCATGGTTATTGGACTCTTCCCAGCCTAAAAATAGCAGGCCACAGCCGCCCCAGAAGTGGCGCATCCATTAGATGCGCCAATCCTGGCGCTTCGCCCCAACTCATCCCGCGCCCTGGTGCGTTGGCAAACGGGGTAATAAATGGGGTTGATACCAGATGTGTAATGTCACCTGGCATCAAGCCCAGCAATTAGTGATGTCACGGCGTCTATCAGATACCAGACATAACTAATTGACAGTAAACAAAAGCAAAAAAAAATGACAAAAACATTTTTATTAGAAAAAACACTCCCCAAATCATTCCCTTGTTCTCCAATTTAATAAAAAAAATTGAAAAAAATGGGTGCACAGAAATCCATTTGGACGTCCCACGTCGGCTCTGGACCTTCTAGAATATGGGGGCACGTTCAGGGAACGTATCCCCCATTTTCTAGGAGGGCAGACCCTCCATTTGAGGAGAGTGGGTGCCAAAAATCTGCACCCACTCTCCCCGGGTCACAGCTGCAGAGTGCAAGCAGCCAGCACAGCTCTCTGAACATAGTGCTGGCTGTCAGCTGCTCTGCTCATGTGACCGCACTGACCTGCGTCTGCTGTGAAGGAGGAGGGGGCCGCGGGGGATCAGCGCTGCGACCGGACAGGTAAGGGGGAATACCGGGGGGAATAGGGGGTGACCGGGCAGGGCCTGGGGGGCATTTTTCTGTCGCATGTCTCAAGGCACATGCGACAGAAATCATAGGAGTAGGTTGCGGCCGGTGTGCTACTGTGTGCGCGGCCATGTTGGATTTTCGGGAGGGGGGTCGGGGGTCGGGGCGGGCACTTTGGCGACACCGGGGGCTTTCCAGGACTTTGCCAGGAAGTGAGGTCAACAGGAAACCTCTTGACCTCACTTCCAGGTAAATGCCTGCGTTCTGGCATGCCGACAAAGCCCGCGGACTGCAACAAAAAAGCAGCTCACTGCGGTGTAGCTGCGTTCTGACCCACATCATTGATTCAATGGGGGAGAGAACGCAGCCACACCGCACAAAAGAAGTGACATGCTGCTTTTCTTTCCGCACCGATTTTTGGCATCCAAAACGCTGCGTTTAGAAACGCAGCGTGTGCACTGATTTTTCGGCTTTCTCATACACTTTGCTGGGAAAGCTGAACGCATGCAATTTGCCACTGAAACGCTGTGGTTCTAAACGCAGCGTTTCCGCGGTAAAAAACGCAACGTGTGCACACAGCCTAACCCTTACACCTTTGATAATGAAGAGACTGGTTTTCTGCAGTTATTTATAAGCTACACCTTTGTTTTCAGCTGCATCACTGGTGTACCTGTGTCATCATGTGGCCAAATGTGTGATCCAAGGTTAAGTCACTGATATAAATAAAAATATTCTAAGTTTACCATTCATTTGTCTCCTGGACCCAGTATTACTTAGGAGCTACAGTCTGGCTGAACGTCTGGAAATTTAGGGGAATCGTTGTAGCTTTTGTTGGCTGTAATTTCCATAGGAGTCACAGGAACTGATATTGCTGTGATTCCGACTGCTACTTCCCAGCCATGACAGTATGGGGGAGCAGTAATGTGAAACGCTCCCTGTGATATAAGGTCAGAAGAACACTATCAGTGAATGGCACAGGCGGTCAGTAACCAGCATCTGCTCAGTGATTAGTGGGACAATGGTGGCGAGTTGGGTGTTTATTAATAATTAATTTTCTTCTTGATGACCTAAAATCTCTAGATAGTTGCTGTTAGAGCTCGTCCACATGAGCATTAAACTGGAATGAGTGCGTTGTCTGATAGCACTCGGTCCAATGTTGTACTATGGGGCAGTGCCAGACAGTGCTTTTTTTCTCATGTCGATTTACCATGAGAAAAAAACCACAGCATGCTGCGACCCTCAGTGTAAATCGGACAGTACGCACCCATTCAAGTCTATGGGCCAGTGGAAATCTTCGTACTTAATTCTGCTGTCTCACAGAATGGAGAAGAGGGAGATATTTTGTTCTCGATCTTCTCCTCATGTGAAAGCATCGGATCACACTAAGCGTACACTCAGTTTGATGAGAGTGTCATTCACATAATCGGTCCATTTCTCTCAGAGAGACTATATAATCATATGATCCCGGCCTAAATCAATCATACAGTATATAACAAAAGTGAGTACACCCCTCCCATTTTTGAAATTTTTTTATTATCTCTTTTCCTGGACAACAATGAAGATCTGACACTTTTATACAAATAAAGTAGTCAGTGTACAGCTTGTATAACAGTGTAAATATGGTGTCCTCTAAATAATTGAACACACTGCCATTAATGTCGAAACCGCTGTCAACAAAGGTGAGTACACTCCTAAGTGAAAATGGCCAAGTTGTAGCCAAAGTGTCATTATTTTGTGTTACCACCATTAGTTTCCAGCACTGCCTTAAAGGGGTTTTCCAGCGAAAAAACTTGATTTTAATCAATAGATCATGGAATAATAATAAGCTCCACAGATTAATTTGTTAATAATGTTCCTGTGCTGAGATAATCTTATAAATGTAATGACCGTGTCTGACCGTACAGGGATATGATCACACCACATCTCCTGGGCAGGGGAGGACGCTAAAGAAAATACAGAAGCGTATACAGACAGGAGAGCACGGGATCGCAGATGCTCCTGTCTTTCAGGTGACACTTTGTTTTTAATCAGCCAGGGAAATGTTTAACACACAGAAAGCAGCAGCAGTGATGCCATGTCGTGCTATCTGTATACCGGCACAGGAGCTGCAGTATGATCAGACCATGTCCCTGTACGGTCAGACACAACCATTACACAGTACATAGCAGGGACACATATGTAAGATTATCTCAGAAAAATTCTCAGCAACAAAGGGCAGCACTGTTGATCTGTCCAGGCCACAGAATCAAAGGCACTAACAGGAGGCAGCAAAACCCCTTAATAAAGATGGAGGCAACAGGTGCAAAACACTGGTTGAGCAACCACTCACACACTGCCACTCCATGGAGGGGGGATTGCTTAGTTTTAAACCTGCACACAAACGGCTTGTATAAGGCGCTGTTCACACATGTAGCTACACACACGGTTTGGCTTACAGCCTATTGATGACACCCATACTATTAGACTAAGTGGGCTCTCCAGCATTATATAAGTGTACCCCACAGGAACAGAGACCCTAGTTTACAAAGGCCTACATTAATGTGCCTAGCTGCATCCTGTATTAAGATATAAGTGCAAAATATATATATATATATATATATATATATATATATATATATAGGTATCAAAACCATGAATTAACACATGTGGAATGTAATACTTAACAAAAAAGTGTGAATCAACTGAAAATATGTCTTATATTCTAGGTTCTTCAAAGTAGCCACCTTTTGCTTTGATTACTGCTTTGCTCACTCTTGGCATTCTCTTGATGAGCTTCAAGAGGTAGTCACCGGAAATGGTCTTCCAACAGTCTTGAAGGAGTTCCCAGAGATGCTTAGCACTTGTTGGCCCTTTTGCCTTCACTCTGCGGTCAAGCTCACCCCAAATCATCTCGATTGGGTTCAGGTCTGGTGACTGGAGGCCAGGTCATCTGGCGTAGCACCCTATCACTCTCCTTCTTAGTCAAATAGTCCTTACACAGCTTGGAGGTGTGTTTGTGGTCATTGTCCTGTTGAAAAATAAATGATGGTCCAACTAAATGCAAACCGGATGGAATAGCATGCTGCTTCAAGATGCTGTGGTAGCCATGCTGGTTCAGTATACCTTCAGTTTTGAATAAATCCCCAACAGTGCCACCAGCAAAGCACCCCCACACCATCTCACCACCTCCTCCATGCTTCACGGTGGGAACCAGACATGTAGGGTCCAGCTGTTCACCTTTTCTGCGTCGCACAAAGACACGGTGGTTGGATCCAAAAATCTAAAATTTGGACTCATCTGACCAAAGCACAGATTTCCACTCATCTAATGTCCATTCCTTGTGTTCGTTAGCCAAAACAAGTCTCTTCTGTTTGTTGCCTGTCCTTAGCAGTGGTTTCCTAGCAGCTATTTTACCATGAAGGCCTGCTGCACAAAGTCTCCTCTTAACAGTTGTTCTAGAGATGTGTCTGCTGCTAGAACTCTGTGTGGCATTGACCTGGTCTCCAATATGAGCTGCTGTTAACCTGTGATTTCTGAGGCTGGTGACTCGGATAAACTTATCCTCCGCAGCAGAGGTGACTCTTGGTCTTCCTTTCCTGGGGCAGTCCTCATGTGAGCCAGTTTCTTTGTAGCGTTTGATGGTTTTTGCCACTGCACTTGGGGACACTTTCAAAGTTTTCCCAATTTTTCGGAGTGACTGACCTTCATTTCTTAAAGTAATGATGGCCACTCGTTTTTCTTTACTTAGCTGCTTTTTTCTTGTCATAATACAAATTCTAACAGTCTATTCAGTAGGACTATCAGCTGTGTATCCACCAGACTTCTGCACAACACAACTGATGGTCCCAACCCCAATTATAAGGCAAGAAATCCCACTTATTAAACCTGACAGGGCACACCTGTGAAGTGAAAACCATTTCCGGTGACTACCTCTTTAAGCTCATCAAGAGAATGCCAAGAGTGTGCAAAGCAGTAATCAAAGCAAAAGGTGGCTACTTTGAAGAACCTAGAATACAAGACATATTTTCAGTTTTTTCACACTTTTTTGTTAAGTATTTCATTCCACATGTGTTAATTCATAGTTTTGATGCCTTCAATGTGAATCTACAATTTCAGAGTCATGAAAATAAAGAAAACTCCTTGAATGAGAAGGTGTGTCCAAACGTTTGGTCTGTACTGTGTGTTTGTATGTATGTATATATATATATATATATATATATATATATATATATATATATATATATATATATATAATATAGGTTTTGCACCTGTTGCCTCCATCTTTGTTAAAGGGAACCTGTCAGGCAATTATATCTTCCTACCCATCCCTGTGTTGTAATAGTGTGTAATGTGCATGTATAAAAATATGTTTTATTACTTATGTGTACTGTATGTAAATGAGCAGGTGCTGTAGCCCCATGGGCGTCACATCCCCGCATGGGCGTTTGTATGTTTTCCATGGTATCACGCCCCTGTGGCCGTGATACCATTGATTTACATGAGTGACGTCCCGTCGCTCCCTGAGATCCTGCGTGTGCGCACTTACCATTCCCACAGCCTTTTGTGTCAGCCGATGCTTTCTTCTTGTCTTCAGACACGCACTGCACATGACCGGAACCGCAGGAGTCTTCTGAGCATGTACAGTGCGCGTCTGAAGATAAAAAACAAGCACCCGAATAACAAGGCTGCGGTAATGGTAAGTGTGCATGCGCGGGATCTCAAGGAGCTAACTGCGACGTCGCTCATGTAAATCCGTGGTATCACGCCTACAGGGGCGTGATACAAAGGAAAACATGCAAACGCCCACAGGGTAGATGCGACACCCATGGGGCTAGAGCCCCTGCTCATTTACATAGGGTACACTTAAGAAATAAAACATATTTTTATACATGCACATTACACACTATTACAACACAGGGATGGGTAGGAAGGAGTTACTAGGACACACATCACCCTGCTACTAGGTTTAAATGCATAAATTACCTGACAGGATCCCTTTAAGGGGTTTTGCTGCATCCTTTTAGAGCATTTGATTCTGTGGCCTGGGCAGGTAACCACTGTTGCTGTGAATTTTTTGGGGGAAAATTTAACTCCTCTATTTGTGGTTCAGCTTTTAAGATTATCTCAACACAGGAACTTTTTGATAATACATCAAATTGTGGAACTTTTTATTATTCAAAGATCTATAGATTAATATGTACTTTGTTTGAGACAACTATTTTTAAGGTGCACTTTGGGTAAAGCTGATTCACAGCATGTATTCCTAGTGTAGGTCCTGATCTTAAAAAGAAAATCTGGCTAAAATGATCCTTTTTTTACTGCTCCCGTCCCTGATCTCTGTTGATGCATTTCTTGCCCTTTGTTTACTGTCTAGCACAATACCGGATGGGCATAAGCAGGAATGTGGGATCAAAGAGACAACAAACAGATTGGACACCGCTGTTAATAGAAATATATTCAAAGTTTATCTCATTATTTCATGATCATCGAGCCCTAATATTTTTAGCTTGGAACACCCCTGTAACGTATATGCATCTTATGATTTGCATAAAGAAACTAAAATGTAAAATTCTTTTAGCATCTAAATTATAGATTGAAAACACCCTGTGTATTAATTTAGTGCATGAAAGCAGAAAGAACATCGATCTAATTTCCTTGGAAACTAAGAAATGAATTTTCTTATCACATTTTTAAGGTGCTTTTAGCGATTTATTGAGCAATATGGCGAAAAAGCAAATTTTACAACAGAAAAATGATTTCAAAATATATTGAACTTTGATGAATTTGCAATCTGATAAATGTATTAAGTCATTTCAGCTCGCTCTAATCTAATGAAACATCATAATGGGATGTATGTGTATACAAAAGCAATTTAGGGTCAAGCCATTTGGTTTGCATGTGGTAATTGTATGTCAAAAGGAAACTCAGCTTTGGAGTTAGAGTATTCATCACCAAGTCCCTTTAGATACAAAGATTATAATTTGCTTTTCAACCTACTCACTAAATGAGATAATACTGCAGCCCTGAAATTTAGAAAAGGAGATTGATATCTTCATTGAAAAGCCTTGCCTAGAAGGGACAACTCTGGCTACAACATGGGTTTTATCAATAAATTATGATCCAATAATCCCATTCCTCAATCCTTTGAAGATCCATCAACGGCTTGTCAAACTCTCAGAATGACTAATCATCTTAAGTATGAATTCTTCATTCCTCCACCAGCAAATTCTCCACACTGTCCATGGAAACTAATTGATTACTGGGCTTTTCCCTTTCATCTGATAGGGCAGGAGCAGAAAGATAAAGGATATCACCTTCCCACGTCTCCAAGCTGATTTTCTAACCTGGTGTTACAGAGTTATGATTGTGAAAGTCATAGCTTTAATTTTTACTGTACAACTCTTTGATACATTCTCTTTGCTCAGCCACTGTCTGAATCCCCCCATACAAATGTACCTGCAGGGGATCTCGACCATTGCCAGCATCATCGGTTTTCCTAGATGGCAATTTCTTTGATGTACCTTGTGAATATGTATGATGTCATCAGTCATGCAAGGAGTGACACAGACGAGTGTCTGTAAGAAAGTATTTCAGGAAGTGGAAGAATATCCCTGCAGATCAGGAAAGGCATATGTGCAGTGTTATAATTCCCCACTACTAGTGGATTTCACAAACGTATACGCATTATTTTCTTTCTAATAGGACGTTATTATTTACTCTTTAATATATGCCATGTTAGTAAAGCTTATTTATAGAATGATAGGTTTTTAGAGGTGTTTTCATTCTCAAGTTTCAAAGTTATCGCCCTAGCCACTGGATAGGGGATAACTTTCCGATTGCTGAGGGTCAGACCACCATGGTACAAACTAGTCTGGAGATCAAGCCCCAGCTGAATGTAGTGGAGGTCGATCATGTGCACTGCTGCTCAATTCAATCTTAAAGCACAACTTATTGTTGTTTTTGTTTTATAGTGCTGGAGTATATCTAAGGGCGGCATTGCACGTTGCGACATTGCACGTGCGATGTCGATGGGGTCAAATCGAAAGTGACGCACATCCGGCGTCGCAGTCGATATCGCAACGTGTAAAACCTTTTTGATACGATGAACGAGCGCAAAAGCGTCGTTATCGTATCATCGCTGCAGCCTCCGACATTTCCATAATGCCGGTGCAGCGACAGGTGCGATGTTGTTCCTCGCTCCTGCGGCAGCACACATCGCTGTGTGTAAAGCCGCAGGAGCGAGGAACTTCACCTTACCTGCCGCCGGCTGCAATGAGAAGGACGGAGGTGGGCGGGATGTTTACATCCTGCTCATCTCCGCCCCTCCACTTCAATTGGCCGCCTGCCGTGTGACGTCGCTGTGACGCCGCACGGCCCGCCCCCTTAGGAAGGAGGCGGGTCGCCGGCCAGAGGGACGTCGCACGGCAGGTATGTGCATGTGAAACTGCCGTAGCGATAATAATCGCTACGGCAGCTTTCACTAGATATTGCACGTGCGACGGGGGTGGGGACTATCGCTGCAGCATCGGTAACACATTGTTACCGATGTCGCAGCGTGCAAAGCCCGCCTAAGTCTCCTGCCCCCGATCTTATATTCACCCTCCAGTGTCTTCATCTTTTTTCAGCGCCACTCCGATTCTATAGTGCCTGTTATGCCTATTCTTCTGACTGGCCGGAAGTCAGATGTTACATCACAAGCTCTCAATATAACTCTATGAGAGCCAGAACGAGGCTTTCATAGACTTGTGTTGAGTTGTGTCCCTAAAATGCTGGAGTGAGCTGGCAGCTTACAAACTGTCTGATGCCGATGGGAGCGGAAGGTGAGTGTAAGACAAGAGACTGGGGACTTAGATTTAAAGCTCCGCTCCAGTGGTGCAATAAAAAATAAATAAATAAATAAATAAAAAGCTGAAGTGGTACTTTAATGGAAACGTTGAAGATTGTAGAGAGCAGCACTTGGCTGGTCTTCGGAGAGGCAGTGTGAATGATTGTTACCCATTCCTTTTGGTGAGGCTCTTCAAAGCCCCTGTTTTTGTGATATGTGGGGGCCATGGCAATCAGACTCTAAGCAGTAAAAAAATAATCCCCTATCCTTTGGACTGAGGATAACTTTCAAACTTGAGAAGAGGCATTATTAAAATGGACTTCTCTTTGTGGTATCATATAAGTATACAAAAATAAATAAAAAAAATGCAACAGGTGTTCCTCAAGAAACCATGAAATGTATGTTATTGAAAATACCAAGAAAGAAGCCAAAAATAAAGCCATTAGGACATGATTGGGTGTATGCAAAGCACATATGAATTGGAAAAATAGCTTGAAATTAGGGTTTCACATGTTACAACTTCTCTAAAACCAGCTTCATGTAGGAGTCACAAGTAGTCTACGAGAAGATGGCCCATCCATATGTGCGATCGCTATAAGGTTTGCTGAGTCTTCTAAAACAGTCTGAAGAGCATGAGGCAAATACCAGGATATGGGCCATTACTTAAACAGAGCTGGACAGGGATGATATATTTTACTGTTTGTGAGGGAGAACAGGAGGAGTATGGCGAAAGCCCTACAAAATGACCTCCAGTGTGCTGCTGGTGGGCAATGTTTCTGGCCAAACTTTCATAAGCTGACTCATTGAGGGAGGCATAAAGGCCTCATGTCCTGTTATGGAAACTGCGCTCACAATCCCAGCACCAATCATCTCTATTGAAATTGTCAGGTCCCCCATTGGTGCCTCGTTCTCTTCACAGATTAGAGCAGGTGCACATTGAGGGTGAATGTTATGCTGGCTTCACTATCATCCAGCATAGCCAGTTTGGTGGTGAGTCAGTGATGGCCTGGGGATACTTTTTCTTGGAGGGTCGCACAAACCTCCTCGTGGTAGACAGCGGTACCCTAACTGCTTGTAGGTACCAGGTCAAAATTAAAAAAAGCAGCTGCAGGGATCAAGATGGGTGAATATCAATTGTTTTATCATGTTAAAGCAATTTGAGACATTTAAAAACCACATTACCTAGAACACATTTAACTTCATTTTAAATACTCCATATATTTAATCATTTTAATGTGAAAGAAGTGACTGATAAGTATTGAACAGAATTAGGGAACAAAATGCCATTTTTTCACAATATCATCAGTGTTGTCCAAGGAATTTATCTATTCTTTTTTTTCTTTTCTTTTTTTTATTGTAATCTTTTTAACCACTTTATGACTTAACACTAGAAGTCCCAGAAATTTCAAGCTCCCTCCTGAAGTCCCGAAAGAGGGTCAAATGACATACAATAAACTGAATAGAACTAACTAGAAACTAAATGGCTAAACTCAATGGAAAACAACAACCTCCTGTGGTGCGACAGTAATGGCCTTAACTACAGAACAAAAGACGGTGATTATAGGAAGTTAGCTAAAATCCTTCAGGTCATTTGACCCGTCTCTGGGTTCCAAAGGTAGAAATGTTAAATGACCCCTCTCTGGGACTTCTAGTCGAGTCTTGTCGAGGGTCCATAGCAGTGGGTTTCGACCTCAGCACAGGTGAACAATATAGAGCTTAAAATTAAACACTAATCAAAAGAAAGTCATTTGGCGTAGAGTCCCTTATGTATTTCTTTTGATTAGTTATTAGAGGGACGATTATTTTGTTTAAAGATGAAGCATAATCGCTCTCCGTTAATCCTGCCCAGGTTGTGTTTGCAATAGTTTGGAAGCTACACCTCCATGGCAAATGGCCTTTTTATGAGAATCATATCATGATGCACCCATTAACCTAAAACTAGGCTTTAAACATTACAAGTTGTAGCGGCTCTTTTCATATTTCTTTTTTTTTTTTATAATCCAAGCCTGATTTGAATTAAACAACCTCTGGAGGTAGAGTAATGCATATTATAGTAAACTGGTAAATGTAAAGCGTGGGAAAGGTTCAGACATTCCATCTCGCATATTGAATCAATTAATAGCATGTACAAGGAAACCATGATTATTTGAAGGAGTGGAGAAAAATGACTTGATTCTTTACAAGTATTACAGACTATTATTAGTATTCCAGATAGCCCTTGTTCTAGGGAGTCCATCATAGTCTTTGATCTGTCTACATCCACAGCTGGAAATCCTGCGCCAAGCTCTAGAAGCAACACAAACTGACAACAGTCGCCTCCATAAGGAAAGTGAATTTGTGGCTGAAAATGTTAATCAGTGGATCAAAGAGCAAAAGTAAGTAAATTTGATAAACGCCGCACATTATTTTCTGCATTGTTAAAAGCATCTCCTAAGCAGTCATAGGTATGGTGTTGTATTACAGTACTTTTCTGTCATATTTTAGGACTCCACCGCCTAGTTTATTTTAGTGATTTTTTTTATTTATTTTATTTGTTCATTTTAATTTTATATTATTTTTTTGCAGGGGGGGGGGAGATCCACAGAGAGCTGAATTAAAACACTTACTTTAGTGATAACTTGTTTTTCAAAATAGTTTATTTTTCTGAATTTTTGGTGAGTTATTCCAATCTGGGAAAGAATGTTAATTTAAAAATGTTATAATGGGCCAAGTTATTTTGTTACGTTGTTTGGAAGAAAAGTGCATTAGTGAGGTGGAGTATATTTCCTTGTGAGCAGGCCCAAATGTGCTGTTCATGTCCAGAGCTTTGTACCACTTTGTGTTGTTGTTTTTTTTTCTTTTTATCATTTTTTTTTTATCAAATAATTTACTTTTTTATGTATTGTTAAAATTATTTGCCTGACCTTTGTATGTCTTTTCCATATACCTCATAGGTGAGTGTAAGTAGTGCAGCTCTGGGTTACGTTATTTGTGTTACTGAAGTCTTTACCGGTTGCACTGTCAGTGACCTAGCCAGTAAGGACAATGCATCGCCCGTAGTGGTATTGGTTATATGATATAATAGAAATTTATATTTGGTAATTTTGCAGATTTTTTAGTTAAAAGTGAAAACAGCATTTTAATCTTGGTGAAAAATGCTCCATAAGGACAGGGGTGGCTATATCATTGATGCAACCTGTACAGCCACACAGGAGCCCAAGCGGTAAGAGGTCCCATTTTTACCTCTAGAGCAGATGAAATTGTGCATTTTGTAGAGTTTTTGGACTGACAGGTGCCAATATACAGTTTTTACATGGGGGGCTTCTGCCCTCTGTGCCCACCAGTGCATAAGGGAACCCTGATATTCTAGACTAGGAATTTCTCATTCTGAACCTTTTCCTGTTAGGTCTAGACGCTTGGATGGAAGTCACGGGCTTGACTTGTCATTCTGCAATTCTAACCTTCTTTTGCGGTGGTGGCAGAAGGGAATTGAAGACTTTTTGTCGAGTCCCCATAAACAATGCATTATCGCTGAGGGGTCCCAGCAGTGTTATACTCAACAAGATATATATGATTGCGGATTTGTGAATCCTCATATCTCACGCACATAGCACTGTAAGGATTCACCAGTTTTAAAGCTGTAAAGAGCGATCACATGGCCGCAAATATGTGAAATGCAGACTCCCGACCAGAATCCAACTAGAAGGGGGCAGCTCCACTCAAAACACTTACATTGAGCAAGGCCGTGCCCATCTAGTCGAATTCTGGCCAGGAGTATTCATATTGCATACTTGTAGCCACGTTACCACCATGTTCATCTCTGTTACTGGCCAGTCTTCTTCATAGCGCACAGTGTGTGCAATGTGAGGATTCTCGAGTAGTTCACATAGAGTGACTTCTCACTTTCTTTGAGAAAGATCCCTATGAGAACTCTTGTGGGGTATTATGTAAGAGTGCCAATAAAAGTAAAAGATTTTCAGATGCTGGCGCTAGTTCTTCGATTGTTTATGGATTTGTGAATCTGGAAGGAGGAGCTGGGTTAAGTATACTTGCATCCATACTGAGCCTCCCCATTACCTGTACTTTATATTTTGTCTTATTTGTGGTTTTTTTTACCTTCTAGCAGTATTTCCTTGTCACTCATATATTAATATATTAATATAGTCTGGATGATGCCAATTTTGAATTTTAAAATCTACATGTAATGTGTCTTATCCGCCTTTAGTTTTATGATGGTTTTGCGATAAACCTGGCTAGGTCATATCAGTGTTTAGGGACATAATGCCTAGCAGTACCATTTAAAAGTTTCAATAGTTCATGATTGGTGTCCTTGTTCAGTGGTTGAATCTCAAACTACAGATATACCGTATTTTTCGGATTATAAGGCACATTTTTCATCCTCAAAAATTGGGAGGGATGCGTCTTATTATCCGAATGTAGCTTATCGGGGGGTGGAGCGGGGTCACAGGAGGCAGGGGAGATGCTGCAGGTGGTGCACTGTGCTGTGAGGCAGGGGCCACCATTCTGAAAATGTTGGCAGTGCGGGCATCGAATAATGGTGCCCAGAGTCGACGCATGCCCAGATGGAGCTCTCGGCTCAAGATCTCATCTACGCACATGCCACCTCCGGCCCATTGATCTCCCTGCAGCGGACTTACGAAAAATGGCACCCAGAGGTAGCGTATGCACAAATGAGATCTTGGCTTGTCATTCAGCCGATAGCTCAATCTGCGCATGCGCCGACTCCATGTGCTATTTCTTTGAAGCTTGCACTGCTGACAGTGTCTGAATTTTCCGCTTCCCTCAGCGCCTGCAGCGAGCATCTGTGATACCTTTTGCATCGCCCGAGCATCGCCCTAGGGCGCCACCGCCCCTGCCTCCCATGACCACGCTCCACCACCGCTGCTGCCCCCTCCCTCCGGTAAGACACCACCAGATTATAAGACGGATCATATATTTTTTCCCCCCTTTTTTCCTCTAAATTTGGGGTGCGTCTTATAATTCAGTGTGTCTTATAAAACAAAAAATACGGTACTGTATGTCTAGGACAATACACATCACTTCTGATCACTTTATTTCTAGAAAACAGTAAAGATTTTTCGCTATTTCTATTTGTTAATCTTCCGTATGAGCTTCAAAACAGTCTTCTAGTTCTCTTTTCTGGTATGGACAAAATGTCAGTGCTGCAGCCTGTCAGTTGTCGCTAATTCATTGCAGATGTCACATGACATTCCCCATTAGAAAATCAATTAAGGAAACTGATTAGGGGCATGTCAGCAGTGCGGTATGCATATTTTTTATATTATTTTGCATAGATTTGATTGGTGACAGGTTCACATTCAAATTTCCATTCACCTATTTTTTTAAAACAATAAAAAACTAGCAGATAACTCCTTTAAATTCCTCATCGGTGTAAATGCTATATGGAGTGCAGAGAAGCATCCCTCTTTTTTTCTAATGACTTAGCGTAGCTAGAGTCCGGTGGGCCCTAGTGCAAAGTTTGGACCTGCCCCCCACGCTGCAAGTTGGTCAGATCTATGGGCTTGTTCATGGTAAATATGTCCCTTATTCTGGTATATATGTCCCCCATTCTCCATATAAATGTCCCCCTTCATGGTATATATGACCCCATCCTGAGCCCCTTCATGATAAATATGTACCCTTTCCCGGTATATATGTCACCTCCTCAAGTGTGTCTTTCGGTGTCTCCCTCCTGCCGCTGTGATCATGCACGCAGAGATGTCATTCTGCTGTGCCGATCACATGACCGGCACCGAGAACCAGGAAGTGCATCACGACATCATCATCACGGAGGAAGACACGAGGGAGGACAGCACTGGAGAAGGTAAGGAAAGCATTTATTTTACTATAAGCAGCAGCATGGGGGCCATGGGCAGCACAGGGGCCGTGTGCCAGTCACAGGGGGCCATGGGCAGCAATAGAGGCTGTGTGCCAGCCACATGGGGCCATGGGCAGCAATAGGGGCCGTGTGCCAGACAAAGGGGGCCATGGGCAGCAATAGGAGCTGTGTGTCAGCCACAGGGGGCCATGGGCAGCAATAGGGGCTGTGTGCCAGCCACAGGGGGTCATGGGCAGCCACAGGGGGCCGTGTGCCAGCCACAGGGGGCCGTGTGGCATCACTGGGGGGCTATATTCAATATAAGGGGGCCATATCCAGATTAAGGGGGCTAATTTTAGGATTGGGGGGCTATGAGGGAAATATACCCTATATGATTTGTTAGACGGACACTGGCATTATAAGTTGGACCCCATTTCTTAAAAAAAAAAATCTCTTTTCCTTCACCAAATTTGGGGGTGCGTCTTATAATCAGGTGCGTCTTATAAAGCAAAAAATACGGTATGTTCCCCATCCTGGGCCCTTTTATGGTAAATATGTCCCCAGTCCTGGGCCCTTCCTGGTCTATATGTCCCTCATCCTTGATCCTTTTATTATATAATTTCATGGGACAACTTTGAAGAGATGACACTTGTTAAATAGTCAGTGTACAGCTTGTATAACAGTGTAAATTTGGTGTACCCTCTAAACTAACACACAGCCATTAATGTCAAAACCATGAGGGTCCAAGTTGTGCCCAATTAGCCATTCTCCCTCTTTGGTGTCATGTGACTCATTAATGTTACAAGGTCTTTGAGCAGTAATGCATTTCAGCTGGATGTTTGTCGTCGGATGCACATCCAGCTGAAGTTGGCACTGGGGTCTGCGGACCCCTCTACTCCCAGGCCTGGTTACAGTAGTGATATGTGACCACAATCCTTATTCCTCTGGCTGCAGCCAGTCAGTGGCCACACATTAGCTGCAAAGGTAATTTTACCCTCCCCTATAGAAGAGGAATCTGATGAGAGATGTGAGCAGTCTGGTAGGTATCTGTTTTTTATTTAAAACTGTAATGGAGTAGTGATGTGTCGTTCGCGAATGATCCGACAAAAAGATCCAGCTCTTTGCTGTGACTGATAGGGGTTGAATCCCCAGTGAGAGCCACTGAATTTTCTTAACAGCTTTCACTGAGTGAAAAAATGTGGGTGTTCAGTGGACGAAACCCCGCCCACTCAACAAATTAATTGGCCCGTGTTAAGTGGGTGGGGTTTAGCCATGGGTGGGCAGGGTTTCGGCGACATTAATGTAAGCTTAATTATGTGTTCACCTGGGGTTATCACATATTTTAATAGGGAGCCATGAAAGATCCGAAAGAGTCAACTCTTTTTGGTGAGCGAGGCCATGGGAACCGGATCACCAAAAAGAGTCAGACTGCTCAACATTATAATGGAAACCACTTTTAAAAATTAAAAAAAAACTGTCAGCCACCCCCTTTAAATTTTCCATCATTGTAAATGCTTCAGAACCTTCTTTATGCAACTCTGTGTGTTGATACAAAGAAGGGTAAAGTTGACGATATACAAAGCACAATAGCTGTTTTT